>NW_028318095.1:22860250-23013000 GCF_062004578.1 Staurois parvus
AAGGATGAGAAGAAGGAGAAGGAGAAGGATGAGAAGAAGAAGGAGAAGGATGAGAAGATGGAGAAGAAGAAGGATGAGAAGATGGAGAAGGAGAAGGATGAGAAGATGGAGAAGGAGAAGGATGAGAAGATGAAGAAGGAGAAGGATGAGAAGAAGGAGAAGGATGAGAAGAAGGATGAGAAGAAGGATGAGAAGAAGGATGAGAAGAAGGAGAAGGATGAGAAGAAGGAGAAGGATGAGAAGAAGGAGAAGGATGAGAAGAAGGAGAAGGATGAGTAGAAGGAGAAGGATGAGAAGAAGTAGAAGGAGAAGAAGGAGAAGGATAAGGAGAAGGATGAGAAGAAGGAGAAGAAGGAGAAGGATGAGAAGATGGAGAAGGATGAGAAGAAGGAGAAGGATGAGAAGAAGGAGAAGGAGAAGGATGAGAAGAAGGAGAAGGAGAAGGATGAGAAGAAGGAGAAGGAGAAGGATGAGAAGAAGGAGAAGGAGAAGGATGAGAAGAAGGAGAAGGATGAGAAGAAGGAGAAGGATGAGAAGAAGGAGAAGGATGAGAAGAAGGAGAAGGAAAAGGATGAGAAGAAGGAGAAGGAGAAGGATGAGAAGGAGAAGGAGAAGGATGAGAAGGAGAAGGAGAAGGAGGAGAAGGATGAGAAGGAGGAGAAGGATGAGAAGAAGGAGAAGGATGAGAAGAAGGATGAGAAGAAGGATGAGAAGAAGGAGAAGGATGAGAAGAAGGATGAGAAGTAGGAGAAGGAGAAGGATGAGAAGAAGGAGAAGGATGAGAAGAAGGAGAAGGAGAAGCAGAAGGAGAAGGATGAGAAGAAGAAGAAGGAGAAGGATGAGAAGAAGGAGAAGGAGAAGCAGAAGGAGAAGGATGAGAAGATGGAGAAGGAGAAGGATGAGAAGAAGGATGAGGAGAAGGAGAAGGATGAGAAGAAGGAGAAGGATGAGAAGAAGGAGAAGGAGAAGGATGAGAAGAAGGAGAAGGATGAGGAGAAGGATGAGAAGAAGGATGAGAAGAAGGATGAGAAGAAGGATGAGAAGAAGGAGAAGGATGAGAAGAAGGACAGTTCTGTGACAGTTTCTGTCTATTTCTGACAGTTCTGGGACATTCACTCCATACAGCGGTTGAAACATTGTATCTATTTGTTTCCATAAATGGATCCATTTATGGAAACAAATAGATACAATGTTTCAACCGCTGTATAGAGGGAATGTCCCAGAACTGTCATAAATAGTCTATTTCTGACAGTTCTGGGACATTCACTCCATACAGCGGTTTCAACCGCTGTATGGAGGGAATGTCATAGAACTGTCAGAAATAGACGATTTCTGACAGTTCTGGGACATTCACTCCATACAGCGGTTGAAACATTGTATCTATTTGTTTCCATAAATGGATCCATTTATGGAAACAAATAGATACAATGTTTCAACCGCTGTAATTTATGGAAACAAATAGATACAATTTTTCAACCGCTGTATGGAGGGAATGTCCCAGAACTGTCAGAAATAGACTATTTCTGACAGTTCTGGGACATTCCCTCCATACAGCGGTTTCCGGCAAAAAGTGTATGTGCAGAGTTCCTCTATTCTGCAGATACACTTAGAGGAGCTCTGCAGATACACTTAGAGGAGCTCTGCACATACACTTTTTGCCGGCTTGGAATTAATCTTATTTTCATCCTACTTCTTCTTCTTCTTCTTCATCCTCATCCTCATCCTCAGAAGAAGATGAAGAGGATGAGGATGAGGATGAAGAAGAAGAAGTAGGATGAAAATAAGAATAATTCCAAGCCGGCAAAAAGTGTATGTGCAGAGTTCCTCTATTCTGCAGATACACTTAGAGGAGCTCTGCAGATACACTTAGAGGAGCTCTGCACATACACTTTTTGCCGGCTTGGAATTATTCTTATTTTCATCCTACTTCTTCTTCTTCTTCTTCATCCTCATCCTCGTCCTCTTCTTCTTCTGAGGATGAGGATGAAGAAGAAGAAGAAGAAGTAGGATGAAAATAAGATTAATTCCAAGCCGGCAAAAAGTGTATGTGCAGAGCTCCTCTAAGTGTATCTGCAGAGCTCCTCTAAGTGTATCTGCAGAATAGAGGAACTCTGCACATACACTTTTTGCCGGCTTGGAATTATTCTTATTTTCATCCTACTTCTTCTTCTTCTTCTTCTTCTTCATCCTCGTCCTCGTCTTCTTCTTCTTCTGAAGATGAGGATGAAGAAGAAGAAGAAGTAGGATGAAAATAAGATTAATTCCAAGCCGGCAAAAGTGTATGTGCAGAGCTCCTCTAAGTGTATCTGCAGAATAGAGGAGCTCTGCACATACACTTTTTGCCGGCTTGGAATTATTCTTATTTTCATCCTACTTCTTCTTCTTCTTCATCCTCATCCTCGTCCTCTTCTTCTTCTTCTGAGGATGAGGATGAAGAAGAAGAAGAAGAAGTAGGATGAAAATAAGATTAATTCCAAGCCGGCAAAAAGTGTATGTGCAGAGCTCCTCTAAGTGTATCTGCAGAGCTCCTCTAAGTGTATCTGCAGAATAGAGGAACTCTGCACATACACTTTTTGCCGGCTTGGAATTATTCTTATTTTCATCCTACTTCTTCTTCTTCTGAGGATGAGGATGAAGAAGTAGAAGAAGAAGAAGAAGAAGTAGGATGAAAATAAGAATTCCAAACCGGCAAAAAGTGTATGTGCAGAGTTCCTCTATTTCTGACAGTTCTCTGACAGCTTCTTCACATGTACAGCGGTTGAAACATCTGTATCCTAAATGGAAACTAATAGATACAATGTTTCAAACGCTTTACATGTGTTCCTTCTGTCAGAGAACTGTCAGAAATAGCGGAGCTCACTGCAGGGACACTTTTGCCGGCTGATCGGGAAATATTCGATTCGCGCACCCGAAGTAGGCAAAATTTCGGATTCGACGCGAATCGAATATTTCCTGAAATTCGTATCGAATTCCGGTTCGCCTGGTTCGATTCGCTCATCTCTAGTGACAATATAACTGCAGCAAACATGCACAGGTATTGCATCATCAGTGGCTGAATGGCAGTAGAAAGAATGTATCAGTCCAGAAAAAGCAAAGGAAAAGATGGCAGTGATGGAGTGGCAATGGAAAGTGCGCTGAATAGCTGTTAGTGCCAGAGGAGGGCAAACACAGATGTAAATCTAATGCAATATGCTAATGTACTGTGCATAATTTGCATACTGTGACAAGTACTGTCAATGCCTTTCCCACCTGTAGTTCTGGTTTAAAAGCTAACAAATAGTACAATTATTTTAGAGAAAAAATATTTCCAGGGGAATTTTTCAGTTAAAATATAATTCTGTATGTAAACCATAATATACATTTTACAAAGCAACAAAGTCATAAAGATCTGAAATTAAATAACCGATGGTCTTGCATTTCAAAGTCTTTAGAAAATGCAGAAAAGGCAAAAAAAAAAAAGCAATAAACAAAACTCCCCGGACAAAATCCAAAAAGTGTGTGTGTGTGTGTGTGTGTGTGTGTGTGTAAAGTGCACTATTCTGGGGTTAGCTAAAGACGTGATTGTTGGATTGCAATGTGCACTTGGCTCTTGACTGGCTAGTGTATTGATTACTGCAGAAAATTAGATATTTGATGAGTTTGTATGCATCACTCTTTCACCTCCCCAAAATGGAAATGGAATATGTGAACGAACAGAGACATTCATTTACTCATAAATCTTTAATGTACCACCAGATCTGTATCATGCTCAGGGCTGCCATGGGAGTCTATACTGTATACTTATAAGACTTCCTCTACTGTGAAGCAGTCATTTCCTCATTAAAAAACATTATTATGAGGAATTTGAGGTTGAAATGCAATTTCATTATGTTTATATAAAGGGTATCTAAATCCAAGAACAAAAACTTCATATATTGCAGCTTACCAGGCATTAGGTGTGGAGGCTGCTTCCTTTTTTTTTTCTTTTTTTCAGACTTTTTATCTTTATTTAGTGATCATACTAGTGTAGTGCACCTGTAAGTGTTCGATTTCATAAATGTGTGAGTACAGCTCCCACCTGAGTTTGATTACACCCTCAAAATCCAGTGATACAATAAATTAGGCAATTGTAGATAAAAGGCAATTTCATTCAGCAGCAGCTGCAAGCTGAAAATAGGAAACAGAAGTGGTTAAAGCATACATGTGAACAAGTGCTTATGGGGTACCTTGGAATGTGCTAATGTGGTACATTAATTGCACTCTGCAGTTGTAGGTAGTTTGGGCTGCCCAGGATTGGAAGGGGTTAACTGTGTCTCAGACCTTTACTGGGTATTTTTGGGTCCTGCCCTCTGTTGTGCACCTATAAATAGAAGAGAAGGTCAATGGCCTGCACAGTTGGAAGCACCCACATGGGACTTATGGGAAGGACCTGCTGAACGATGTAGTTCCAAACAGAGCATATGACCCACCGCTATTGGGTTGACCATTTGGGAACTTTATCTGGAGCTAGGACACTACCTACTATGGACTTAAATGACTCTTGCCTTGGGAAAGGTATGAAACTGAGCAGCCTACACTAGGTAGTTAGAATGGACTTTGTTATATGATCATTGTGTTGCTGGTCTGTATTTGTGAATGTTCAGTAAAGATTCATTAACTGTTTCAATGTTTATCTGAAGTTACTACAAAGGAATGCATGGAGGTACATGGCCTGTAATATAGATACAGGGTGAAGAGGAAGAACTAACGAGCCACCACAAGGGGTAACCCAGCAGGAAGGCATGTGGTTGTTGTGGTTAACCAAGACTGGTGGGAATGTAATAGCAGCAAGACAGCGAGAAAGTGGTACTGAGCATGGGTGACAGGTCCACTGGTTCGTGAGGGGGTTGGTGCTCTGACTACCTCCCTAGTGGTTGGTGTCCCTGCAGCATTTAGGACTGAATCCGCAGCACGGAAACCCCATGGACCTAGCCACAGGTATGGGAGATCCAAAGGAGTTAATTAGTGCACGTATAGAGTTCCACGCTCGTTACATGGCAGGACCACTACTCTGTCACTGGAAGTGACAGGCAAGCTTGACTGGTGGAGTGAGACACAGACTCAGCAGTGTCTCCCTCAAAATGCTACATTCTGGAAAATTAGGTGATCAGTGTCATAGGAAAGCGTGTCTCACAGTGTGTAGCCTCAAGTTTATTGTACATCTGCAAAAGGTGAATGGTTCACTTCTAAATACGGAGTGCCAACTTAATGTTAATTCTATATGACCGCAGTTCCACCTGGTATCCATTCTGCATGCTGCATGAGGTACTTTGGGTCCCCTACTAGGCATACTTGAGGGACCATGCTTGGACTCTCTCTCCAGGACTGGGGTCAAATCCGTGGTGGGAGAAGACCTCATTGGACCATCACCCGTTTGGAATTCCTCTTCTGCTACTGCTACCCACCATCGGTGGAGCTGCCTCAAGAGTCTATTGAGACACCATCCACCAGTTCATGGGGAGACCAGCTTTCTGACAGTAGTGGGGATGAGACCACCAAATCTTCAGTGTCCTCTCACTTGATCAAATACATGTCGGCGAGGATGAGGGAGTTGAATGAAGCGCCCTCAGCCTTGGTGAATTACCAAGACTTCTGCTGTAGGACTGTGAACTCTTTCCTCCCACCTGGGGTCGTGCCTACCATCTGCAGAGGCATTTGAACAAGTACATGGAGGTGAAATACGGGTACAACTTCCCATATGTCCCAAAGCTCTCTTCTACCAGCTACAAGAAAGGCCGACAATTTACAGCCAGGTGGTTTGGAAGAGACTTTGTGTTCTGGAACACCTTTGGGACTTTAAATATCAAAATGAATACATTGAAGCAGTGTATCACCATCTTTATATATGGAGTTGAGCATCGGCTGCCATATGTACATGGACTGGCTAGAGCTGGTCAAACCCGGCAACAGCTGCCCGGTCATCCATCAAATTGGGAGTAAACACACCATTACGGGAGATTGGGTTTCATATTCAAACCCTGCTTATTATGTGTAACACTTTGATTCTGTGTTTGATTCAGATTTAAATGCTATGGTCTTCCATATGGGCTGGTTGTGGAACTGATATCTGATTTTTGCACTGCAGGTTTGTGCTTACTGTTAACCATATGTTGATATGTTGTAAAATAAAGTTTGAGGTGATTTGGGAACAGCTCACCAAAAAAAAGGGGAGGAGTGTAAGCAGGTGCGTGCAGGGTACCCTGGATTGTGGTAGATGAAAATGGGTCACAGGAGTGCAGAACGTACTGTACTTTTATGATTCATAGGAGAAGTATAGCCAAAAAAGCTTTGGCAATACACCTCCTTTAATTCAGTGCTAGGTGAGGACATACATATATGAGTTAAAGTGGAACTTCACTCTCTCAATCAACATTGACTATTTTGAATCCTTATGCTGCTAGCATTAGTAAACAGATGGGAAGTTATATTATATTTACTTGTTTTAAGCTGTTTTTTACATAACTTTAGTTATATTCTGGTTTCCAGGTCTAGGCAAGTTATGTCATACAGCTCAGAGGTTTTCAGGAGGGGAGGAGGGGTTTTGTCAGCTAAGCACACCCTCCTGTCTGCATGCCTGAGCTAAGGGCAGATGGATTCCAGGAAGTAAATGCTACATGAATCATCTGCCCTTATTCAAGATGAGCACAACCAGAAATGCTAGGGGGTGTTTTTCAAAGTGATTTATCAGTAAAATAAAGTATGGAGACATGGAGGGATGGGTGAGTTTGCTTTCAATATTAAAAATACATTAAATATAGTTTTTGGTTTGTGGTGCTCAGATATAGTGTAGTACTGTTTTACGTTATAGTCAGTTATAAAGATCTGTATCTAGAGTTGTCCTTTCCTACTGGGAAATTTGGGCTGTATTAGTTAAACTATAGGGCTGGTCAGCTCATGAATTCCATAAATTGCACAAAATGCACGTTTCCAGTTTCAAATTAATGTGTTGGCATCACAAAATGTTTGAAATAATGGGCATTCGGACATGCACCATTTTCAGCAATTAATTGCACTACTGTGAATTGTGATGTGCTGCAATCCATATATGTTGTGGTTACACTGTTTTGCTTTACATCTATTAACCACTTCCTGTCCGGACACTTTTACCCCCTTCCTGTCCAGGCCAATTTTCAGCTTTCAGTGCTATCACACTTTGAATGAAAATTGCACAGTCATGCAACACTGTACCCATATGAATTTTTTTGCATTTTTTTGAGACAGATAAAGCTTTATTTTGATGGTATTTATTCACCACTGGGATTTAAATTTTTTTTGCTATGTAAATAAAAAAGTCCAAAAAAAAAATTTTGAAAAAAGTTTTTTTCCTTATAAAATTTTGCAAATAAATAATATTTCATCATAAATCCGTTATCCTTTTAGTAAAAAAATAAAATAACCCAAATTAGTTTATAACCAAAAATTATATTTTTTAAACTTTTTTTTTTTTACATTTTTATTTTATTTTTTTATATTATTACGTTTTTGTCTTTTGTTTCTTTAACATGCTGTCACCCTAGCAGTACAGTGTCACCATGGTGACACTGTACTGCTTGTGGGGGGTGATGAAGATTTTTTTTTTTTTTTTTTTACACTGATTGCTTTTTACACCCATAAAGGCTGTAAAAGCAATCATTTCTCCTTCTCTCTGGCTGCATTCTTACAGCCATTGAGAACTACTGTGTGAGCTGTGATTGGTCACAGCTTGTCACATGGTACAAGGCTGCTGTGAATAGACTACGCTGCATGTGATCACATGATCGGGACCTCACACAGAGGTCCCGTACGATGATTGGTGTTCAACTGTGTCCGGAGGACACAGCGGGCACCGAATTGTGGTGCTGCGCGCTCCCAGGGAGCGCGCACAAGCAGGTGGCATGGAGGCCGTTTATAAACAGCCACCTGATCCTGCACTGCCACCGTCCGCCGTTTATATACAACGGCGGGACGGGAGGTGGTTAAAGGAAGGAACCTTGCTTAGAAACATCTGTAGTGTATTCAATTGCTTTTACTAAACAGAAAAGATGCACATACAACTGTAGGAAAAACAATTCACTGCATAAAAAAAACAAACAAAATATGTATACAATATACACATGCACAAACTACCTATGCTTTGCTGCAAATTAGCATGGGCAATGTATGCAATAAGAATACTAAACAGCTACTTTTTGTTTTTCCTTTGATGGAGTCTTCTTATGGTTCCTTCCTTCCCAGAGTCCTGCAAACAGTTGTTCCTTTGTCTTCCAACACATGGCTTATTCAAGTCTTTTCCCCTCCCCCCACTTCCTGCTGACATAATTTCCTGTAGCATCATTTCCTGTCACAAGCTAATGAACCAGTCCAACAAGTTAATATGCATATCAATAGGGGAGACCTAGCTTTTAAACATTGCATGGTCCTAAATCAACATTTATCCAATACAAATCGCTAAAATAGCCATAGCAACACATACACAAAATTACTGCAAAGTGTTTTGGCCCTTAGCAAATAATTTGCTATACATTTTATGAAAAAACATTACTTGCCAAATATAACAAGATAATCTTATCTGTTTAGAACACAGTATACAAAAAATGATCTAGTGAAAAAGATATGTACATACGTTTATGTTCATTTTGCCGAATGACCAGTATTAAAACAAACAACTCTTAGCGTTTAGATATGGACTGAAAGAAAATGGTGATGTCACTTTATTAGCATTTTTTTTATTTGCAAACCATTTCTTTGAAAGTACAGTACTTCACAGAATATTTTCAAGTGATAAATTCTGCCTTCACAACTCTTCCTCAAACAAAGCCATCTTTGATTTATGCAGAGATAATTTATGGAAATACAAGAACTCTTTCTATGCCTTTCATGTTATCAACTTTTCCAAAACTTTCATCATTCACCAATTTTAACTATCTTTTTTCATAATATACAGTATAAATAGAACTATTGGTAGAGTCTGCACACCCTATGGAATTGTAGACAGCATGATTAAGAAATAAAATGTAAACACCAACATTGGAGGTTAATTATTATTGGTATAAATAACTGTAAGTAAACATACATAGCTATAGACTCAACCAGAAGTCGTGGGTTTTTCATAATATCTGTCAATCATCAAATAGGTGGTCAGAGCTATATAAATAATCCCTTTAATTATACACAAATATAAACATACACCTACTGTCAAGGTCCTACCTTTTCCCTGAGATTATGTTACTCCATGTGCTGGCGTCCATCTTGGATTCTGCTGTGCATGATGGGAATCCTTTTATGCCTTCAGGTCTCTGTGGTCCATCCCCCAGAGGGGTGTGGCTGATGACATATAAGCCTGTGGCCCGCACATGCTCTTTGCACTTGTGTCTTTGTGTTGCTATTACTCTGTCTGACTACTCTTTTGTCTCTTCCACCAGCTACACGCCATTGGCGGCGGCCATTACCGCAGCTGAGGTGTCTTGGGGGCCGCGACCTGGTTCCTGGCTGCGTCAAGTCCATCCCCACCATCAGGGGCCCTGGTGAAGGGCAGCCTGGGACTTAGACTCTGCGCCCTGAGGGACTTCGGTCTGTGGGTAGTGGTTGTCGTCAGCCAGTGCGTTACATTGTTAGGCCTGCCTGTCCGTTCCTCGGCCCCTGCCCTGACATTACACAAGTGCCATGAACCCTGACGGTGCAGGCACGCCTTCGCTCCCAATGCTAGTCGCCAGACTCGATCAACAGGATCACCTGTTGGATCAATTCGCTCAGGCGTTGCAAACCCTGCTTGCACGCACTGCACACCTTGATCCTGGTGCTATTAGGCCGGTAGTCACTCCGGTGGTCTCTCCCGCAGCTTCTCCACCTATTGCGTCCACCACCTCGACGGCTGCATCAGCGGCGCCCAGAGGTATGACTGGTTCAGCCCCTCTTCCACAGCGCTTTGGGGGTGAGCCTAGTCAGTGTCGTGGGTTCCTCAACCAGGTGGGTATTTATTTTGAATTAATACCCCACGCCTTTCCGTCTGAGAGGTCAAAGGTGGGGTTCCTAATTTCCCTACTCTCAGACAAGGCCTTGGCCTGGGCAAATCCCTTATGGGAGAGGAACGACCCGGTGATTCAAGATGAGGCTCTGGTGGCTGCGTTTTCCCATGGTCTTTCTGACACATTGAAGGACGAGATTGCAGCTAAGGAACTGCCTGTGGTGTTGGAGGAGCTCATCTCTTTCCTGATCCTGATTGACACCAGGCTCAGGGAGAGGCCTTCACTCAGGGAACTCCTGCGGAGGCCTTCCAATCGACTGGCACCTGCGTTTTCTGTCCCACCCGTTCCTCCCTCTCCTCCCACGCCTCCTGGGGATAGCTTGTCTGGTGGGGAACCCATGCAGCTGGGGTTTGCTCGCCTTTCCGAGGGGGAGCGGGCCGCTCGGCGTCGGGAGGGTCGCTGCCTGTACTGTGGCCTCGGTGGGCACTTTCGGCAGTCTTGTCTGGTCCGTCCGGGAAACGCTCGCACCTGAGATCATGTCGGGGACAGATCTTGGATGGAGTTTCCTCGTCCCCGGCGTTCCGCAAGGATAAGCCACTGATCACCGTGGTCCTTTCTTGGACGGAGGGCTCGGTGACGGCCCAGGCGTTGGTAGACTCTGGGGCCGGTGGGTTGTTCTTGGACAGCTCGTTTGCTGCACAGCACTCCATTCCCCTGCAGGCTCGCGCTACCCCATTGGTTCTCGAAGCCATAGATGGCAGGCCCCTGCAGCCGCCGCAGGTTACCCACGAGACTCTGCCGATAGAGGTAGCCATTGGGGCTGTTCACAGGGAGTTGGCCTGTTTTCAGGTGATTTCTTCCCCACACTATTCGGTGGTTTTGGGGTATCCCTGGCTCCAGAGGCACAATCCAACCTTCAATTGGCAAACAGCCGAGATTCTCTCATGGTCTCCACAGTGTGGGGCCAGGTGCATCCGGGGGCGGTTAAGGTATTGTGTGCCTCCTCGGACTCTGCGTTGCCCACCGACTATGGGGAGTACCGGGACGTGTTTGATAAGGTACGCGCTGGTACCTTACCGCCGCATCGTCCTTACGACTGCGCCATATCCTTGCAACCCGGGGCCACTCCTCCACGTGGCAGGGTGTACCCTCTCTCGGTTGCGGAGAATAAGGCCATGGAGGAGTACGTTGTGGATGCGCTTTCCCGGGGGCACATTCGTAAGTCTACTTCTCCAGCAGGAGCAGGTTTTTTTTTCGTAAAGAAGAAAGGTGGGGATTTGAGACCCTGCATCGATTATAGGGGTCTCAATAGGATTACCATTAAAAATGCATATCCGATTCCTTTGATTTCTGAGTTGTTCGACCGCCTTAAGGGAGCAACAGTCTTTACCAAACTCGACCTTAGGGCAGCGTACAACCTCGTACGGATCAGACAGGGGGATGAGTGGAAGACCGCGTTTAACACCAGAACCGGGCACTACGAATACCTGGCGATGCCCTTCGGATTGTGTAATGCGCCCGCGGTTTTTCAGGAATTCATAAACTATGTCCTTCGTGATTTGTTGCAGCAGTGCGTAGTGGTTTACCTGGATGACATCTTGGTTTACTCTACCTCCATGGAGTCTCATGTCCAGGATGTCAAGCAGGTGCTGCAACGATTGCGTGAGAACGGACTCTTTTGTAAACTCGAGAAGTGCGAGTTCCATCGATCCCAAGTTGCCTTTTTGGGCTACATAATTTCCGCGGAGGGATTTTCCCTGGACCCTCAGAAGGTTGCTGCGGTTCTGCAGTGGCCTCGTCCCAATGGCCTTCGGCCCATTCAGCGCTTTCTGGGTTTTGCCAACTACTATCGGAAGTTCATCAGGAACTTCTCCACATTGGCAAAACCTCTCTCTGACCTAACCAGGAAGGGGAGTAACCCTCACGAGTGGCCATCCGAGGCCATCATAGCTTTCGAGGCTCTGAAAGCCGCCTTTGCTTCGGCTCCGATTCTTTCACATCCCAATCCTGGGTTGCCCTTCGTCCTCATGGTTGATGCTTCTGAGATGGGAGTAGGGGCTCTCCTGTCTCAGCGTCGGTCGCCCGATGGACCCCTACTTCCCTGCGGGTTCTACTCCAGGAAGCTTTCCTCTGCAGAGTGCAACTACCAGATTGGAGATCGGGAGTTATTGGTCATCATCCTGGCTCTCAAGGAGTGGAGGCACCTGCTCGAGGGTTCCGCGGTTCCGGTCCTCATTCTTACCGATCACAAGAACCTGACTTATCTTTCGGAGGCCAAGAGATTGACACCCTGCCAGGCCAGATGGGCTCTGTTCTTGTCACGCTTCAACTATGTGGTTTCATAATTGCCTGGTTCCAAGAATGTCAGGGCTGATGCGTTATCACGGCAATACTCTGAGTTGTCCAGGGAAGACTCTGAGCCAATCTCACTTATACCTCCAGATCAGATCCTGGCTGCCATTCGCACCAGTCTGACCTCTCCTCTTGGGGAGCAGATTTTGGCGGCTCAAACTGATGCTCCTCCCGGGAAGCCGGAGGGTAGATGTTTCGTACCCGAGGGATTGCGCACCCGCCTGCTGCGTACCTACCATAACGCTAAAACTGCCAGGCATCCGGGGAAGAACCAGCTGTTGTCAGGGATCCCCGCGATCCGTCCCTCGATGGTCCCGGCGCAGGCGCACTGCTCCTCCCAGTACACGGGCACTAGGTCCGGGCCGGCCGCGGCGTTCGAGTTCGCGCATGCGCAGTAGAAGCCGCGGCCGCCCGCTGGGCACCAATGGCAGCGCAGGGCGGGATATTTAAAGGTCCCTGAGCTGTCATTTCGTTGCCTTCTGGTCTTACCTGCATTCCTGATCCTGTGAACCTGTATACTGTAAGTTATTGACCCGGATTGCTCTTGACCTTGCTGATTTCTCCTGCCCAGACCCTTGCTTGCCTGACCTCTCTCCCTGGATGCCCCTCTGTAGATCTGACCTCCTGTTGCTGACCTGGCGTGTGACCCGACGATTCTCTGCCTGCTCCCTTGTACCTTACCGTCCTCTACATTACCGACTCGGCCTGTCTGACTACGCACTTGCTCAGCCATCCATCCATCCATCCCATCAGGGTCACCCGACCTCCTCACATTTGGCTCTCCCTGGTTGGAACCCCTGGCGGACACCCCTACCACTGACAGGTGTGCTCAGTAGAGGCGACCTGGTCTCAGGGTACTACAAGTCCATCCCCACCATCAGGGGCCCTGGTGAACAAGTACCCTGGGGCTTAGATTCCGCGCTCTGGGCACGCCTGACCGGTGGAGTGCTAGTGGTGCCGCTCGGCGGTCCCTCACAGTACCAGAAGGCCATGACTGAGCCTCGAGGAGGACTCACCCCGTTGGACGAGGTGTGCAGGCACCTGTCTACCCTGACGCAAGCTGTAAACACATTACAGGACAGATGTCTGCAGATCGAGAATCGGTTTCAGGCCTGCACCATATCTGTTCCTGTTTCACAGGCCCCGGCTCCTGCACCTCCAGTCGCAGCAGCCCACGAGCCGGCTCCTGGGCCTCCCACATCACTCCCTATGGCGGAACCCCGAGTACCCTTACCCGAGCGCTTCCATGGGGATCGCACACGTTTTCGGTCATTTCGTGACTCTTGTCTTCTCTTTTTTGAACTACAGCCACGGACCTTTTTGACAGAGTCAGTGAAAGTGGGGTTTGTTGTCTCCCTGCTGCAGGGTGAACCCCAAGACTGGGCCCACCGACTAAGGGGAAACAATGACCCTCACCTGATTTCGGTCGACAGCTTCTTTAACGCTATGGCCATCTTATATGATGACCCACAACGGGCGGCCTCGGCCGAGGCCACGTTATACACACTCCGACAAGGTCGGCAGACGGCTGAGGAATACGCCTCTGACTTTAGGCGCTGGATGGGTGACACTCGTTGGAACGAGTTCGCCCTTTTACACCAGTTTCGTATGGGCCTATCTGAGGCTCTGAAAGACGAGCTCGCCCGGGTAGAGGTGCCCGAGATATTAGAGGACTTGATTGCACTCACTATTAAAATTGACCGTAGGCTACGGGAGCGCAGATTGGAGAGGTCTGGTCAGGGTCGCGGAAATCCCTGGGGGTCATTTCAGGGATCCGGTCAACATACTAGGCCAAGCATCCAGAACCTGCCGGCTGAAGATGCCCCCGAACCCAGGCAGCTAGGCCTGGCTCGGCCTAAACTATCGCCTGAGGAACGCCAGCGCAGACGCTCCCAGAATCTGTGCCTGTACTGCGGCGAAGCTGGTCACATGGTGCGTTCCTGCCCGCAGAAACTGAGTAAGTTCACTTCATCTTCTTTATCTGTTGGCGATATGACCCCGTCCCAGTACTTAGTTGTTCCCCTCTCCTTTCAGCTTTCCGAAAGGACCGTGGAGGTGTCGGCCATAGTTGATTCGGGGGCATGCAGCTGTTTTGTGGATATCAATTTTGCTCACCAGCAGGGTATTCCCCTCCGCCCAAAGGAGAAGGGGTTTCATATCTTTTTAGCTGATGGTTCCCGGATAAAGTCAGGAGTAGTCAACCAGGAGACCCCTTCCATTATGACTTCCATTGCCGGTCAGCACCGGGAACTCCTCCGCCTGGATGCTATTGCATCACCCCTTTTCCCAGTCATTCTGGGGCTCCCTTGGTTGCGGGCCCATAACCCCCAAATTGACTGGGAAACTGGGGTTGTCTCGTTCCCTTCCCCATATTGTCGGGAACTGTGTCGAACTTCGGGCCCGGGGGTCCCCCAGGTTCTTTTGTGCTCTGAGGGGGATGACAGCCTGAAACAAGTGGTTCCTGCAGCCTATCACAAGTTCCTTGACGTGTTCAGTGAACGGGGAGCAGATGCTCTACCCCCCCACCGCCCATATGACTGTCCAATTGATCTGTTGCCCGGTTCTGAAATCCCGTTCGGACGAATTTTTCCCCTTTCTGAGCTGGAATTAGGGGCCCTGAAGGACTATATTGAGGATAGCCTCCGTAAGGGATTCATCCGTCCCTCCACTTCCCCAGCAGGTGCAGGGATCTTCTTTGTAGAAAAGAAGGACAAGACTTTGAGGCCATGCATTGACTATCGGGAGCTGAATAGGGTCACCATTAAAAATCGTTACCCATTACCTCTGGTACCTGAATTGTTCCAGAGCTTAAAGGCTGCGGTAGTATTTACCAAGTTGGACTTAAGGGGAGCCTACAATTTGGTTCGCATAAGGGAGGGGGATGAGTGGAAGACGGCCTTCCGCACCCGATTCGGCCATTTTGAATACCTGGTCATGCCTTTCGGGTTATGCAATGCGCCAGCCACCTTCCAGCACTTTGTAAACGACATCTTTAGGGACTTCCTGGACATCTTTGTCATCGTCTACTTAGACGACATTTTGATTTTCTCATCCTCCCTGGGGGAGCACAGGGTACATGTAACAAAGGTGTTGGGGCGGTTGCGGCAGCACGGGTTGTACGCTAAAGCAGAGAAATGCTGCTTTGAACAGGCTAGCGTTACATTCCTGGGTCTGATTATCTCCACCACGGGGGTCGCAATGGACCCTCAGAAGGTCTCAGCGATCCTAGATTGGCCTGAACCCACAGACAGGAAAAGTGTCCAACGTTTTATTGGGTTCGCAAATTTCTACCGGAAGTTCATCAAGAACTTCTCGGGTCTGGTCTCCCCTATCACTCAATTAACTAAGCTTGGGACGCGATTCAGATGGACGCCCGAGGCACAGGAAGCCTTTGAGGCACTAAAAAGGTTATTTACCTCGGCACCCATTCTGGGTCATCCCGACGCCTCCCTGCCCTACATCTTAGAAGTAGATGCATCTGAAAACGCGGTTGGCTCCATCCTTTCCCAGCGGAAGGGCGCCAAGGAATTACTTCACCCAGTAGCATTCTTTTCACGGAAACTTACCCCGGCGGAGAGGAACTACGACATTGGGGATCGCGAGCTACTGGCTATCAAAACCGCTTTAGAGGAATGGAGGTACCTGCTGGAAGGTGCCTCCCATCCCATCCTGATATTCACGGACCACAAGAACCTGGAATATCTGAGGACGGCCAAACGTCTACGCCCACGACAAGCAAGATGGGCATTGTTTTTCTCGAGGTTCCAGTTCCACATCACATACAGGCCCGGCTCGAAAAACACGAAGCCTGACGCATTATCGCGCATGTATGAGGACACCAAGGAGATCCCAGTGCCCGACACTATTCTTCCGGCAGGGAATTTCTTGGCCCTTCAGACAAACCTTCGCTCCGAGATCCTGAGGGCGTCCACAGCAATGTCTACCTCCGATGGGGCCCCCCTCCAGAACAAGGAGGGACTCCTATGGAGGGAGGACCGGATTGTGGTGCCAGAGGATGCCCGAACCTTAGTCTTGGGACATTGCCATGACCACCCACTGGCAGGACATTTTGGACCGGTCAAGACCCTGGAACTTCTCCGGCGTTCCTTCTGGTGGCCGGACATGGCCAAGGATTGTAAGATCTACGTGGGCTCCTGTGCCATCTGCCAGCGGAACAAGCCTTCAAGGAACAAGGCATGGGGCCTGCTACGTCCATTGCCCATCCCTGAACGGCCCTGGCAGAGAATCTCCATGGACTTCATAGTCGAGCTCCCTCCTTCGCTGGATCACACAGCAATCCTCGTGGTTGTGGACCGCTTATCCAAGATGGCCCATTTCATCCCTTTACGGAAGACTCCATCTGCAGCCGAGACGGCACAAGTCTTTATTCGAGAGATCGTTAGACTGCATGGGGTTCCCGAAGACATCGTCTCGGACCGAGGGGTGCAGTTTACCTCGCGGTTTTGGAGGGCGCTGTGCAAAGCCCTGGATATCAAGCTGTCTCTTTCCTCGGCATTTCACCCTCAGACCAATGGCCAGACCGAGAGGACCAATCAGACCCTGGAGCAATACCTGCGATGCTACACATCATTCTCTCAGGACGACTGGGCGCCACTCCTCCCTTTGGCAGAATTCGCGTACAACAACGCTTGCCATTCAGCAACTGGGCAGTCCCCGTTCTTCGCCAACTATGGGTTTCATCCGGTCTTCCTCCCGGACTTGGTCCCGGAATGCCCGATTCCAGCGACGCAGGATGCACTGACCTTCTTCACCTCCAACAATAAGAAATTACAGGAAGCCATCCGTCAAGCCCAAGAAGACTATAAGAAGGCTTTCAATAGGAAGCGAAGAGGGAACCTGGTGTTGCAGCCCGGAGAGAAGGTTTGGCTGGCTACGTCAAACTTGAGGATGCTTTGCCCGTCGAAGAAGTTGGGACCTAAATTCATAGGCCCTTTTTGCATCAAACGGATGGTCAATGAGGTGGCCTATGAACTTGTTCTCCCTGACACACTCAAGATCCACCCTGTCTTCCACGTGTCCCTGTTGAAACCGGTAGTCCCTGATGCCTTCCCGGAACGGGAATCCAGGCCCCCGGAGGCCGTAACGGTTGAAGAGGAAGAGGAATTTGAGGTGGAGGCAATCTTGAAGTGCCGTCGAAGGGGGGGCCAGACCCAATTTCTCATCAAGTGGAAGGGCTACGGCCCTGAGGACAATTCGTGGGAACCAGCCCATAATGTCCATGCACCTAGGCTTGTCCGGAGGTTTCTTTGTGATCACCCGTGGTGGAGAGATCGGGTGGGCATCCGGAGGTTGCCCGTAGGGGGGGGGCAATGTCAGGGATCCCCGCGATCCGTCCCTCGATGGTCCCGGCGCAGGCGCACTGCTCCTCCCAGTACACGGGCACTAGGTCCGGGCCGGCCGCGGCGTTCGAGTTCGCGCATGCGCAGTAGAAGCCGCGGCCGCCCGCTGGGCACCAATGGCAGCGCAGGGCGGGATATTTAAAGGTCCCTGAGCTGTCATTTCGTTGCCTTCTGGTCTTACCTGCATTCCTGATCCTGTGAACCTGTATACTGTAAGTTATTGACCCGGATTGCTCTTGACCTTGCTGATTTCTCCTGCCCAGACCCTTGCTTGCCTGACCTCTCTCCCTGGATGCCCCTCTGTAGATCTGACCTCCTGTTGCTGACCTGGCGTGTGACCCGACGATTCTCTGCCTGCTCCCTTGTACCTTACCGTCCTCTACATTACCGACTCGGCCTGTCTGACTACGCACTTGCTCAGCCATCCATCCATCCATCCCATCAGGGTCACCCGACCTCCTCACATTTGGCTCTCCCTGGTTGGAACCCCTGGCGGACACCCCTACCACTGACAGGTGTGCTCAGTAGAGGCGACCTGGTCTCAGGGTACTACAAGTCCATCCCCACCATCAGGGGCCCTGGTGAACAAGTACCCTGGGGCTTAGATTCCGCGTCTGGGCACGCCTGACCGGTGGAGTGCTAGTGGTGCCGCTCGGCGGTCCCTCACAGCTGTGTTGGGTCGTCTCTCGCTTATTCTGGTGGCCAACCCTCCGTGCCGACATTGCCTCTTATGTAGCGGCATGTTCGATCTGTGCCCAGAATAAGTCTCCACGGCATCTCCCTTTTGGGTCTTCTGCAACCCATTCCCAATGGGGAGCGTCCTTGGTCACATCTAGGTATGGACTTTATTGTAGACCTCCCGGTGTCTCGGGGTCATACCGTCATCCTCATGATCGTCGATCGGTTTTCCAAGATGTGCCATTGCATTCCACTCAGGAAATTACCCACAGCGCAAGAACTGGCCACGGTCTTTTCCAGGGAGATTTTTCGCCTGCATGGGTTGCCTAAGGTGATTGTCTCGGACCGCGGGAGTCAGTTCGTGTCCAGATTCTGGCGCGCCTTCTGCTCCCAGTTGGGTATTAGTCTCTCCTTTTCTTCAGCCTACCACCCGCAGTCCAATGGGGCTGCGGAGCGTTCCAATCAGGCCTTACAACAATTCCTTCGGTGTTATATTTCAGACCATCAGGACGATTGGGTCGATCTCCTGCCTTGGGCAGAGTTTGCCAGGAACTCGGCGGTCAACTCCTCCTCCGGGATGTCTCCTTTCATGGCCAACTATGGGTTCCAACCTGCGGTATTACCTGAGAGGTTCTCACCACAGGACATTCCGGCTGTGGAGAACCATCTTGCTGCCCTGCGTTCTTCATGGGGGCAGATCCAGAGGGCCTTGAGGGACTCAGCTCAGCGCCAGAAGTTCCAGGCTGATCGCAGACGGTTGCCCGCTCCTTCATACCAGGTCGGCGATCGTGTGTGGTTGTCTACTCGCAACCTCAATCTTCGGGTGCCCACACCCAAACTAGCTCCCCGTTTTGTCGGTCCTTTCCGCATTCTCCGCAAAGTGAATCCGGTGGCCTATGCCCTTGCCCTTCCGTCTGGGATGCGGATCTCCAATATCTTTCATGTTTCCCTGTTGAAACCTCTGATCTGCAATCGCTTCACTACCTCTCTGCCTCGGCCCCGTCCTGTCCGGGTTGACGGTCATGAGGAGTATGAGGTGAGCCGGATCCTGGACTCTCGATTGATGCGAGGTCGATTACAGTTCCTGGTTCATTGGCGCGGTTATGGTCCCGAGGAGCGTTCCTGGGTTCCTTCCGCGGATGTCCATGCTCCTGCCCTCCTCCGCGCTTTTCATACCCGCTTTCCTCAGAAACCTTTTGTTGAGCCGCGGAGGGGGAGGGGCCCTTGAGGAGGAGGTACTGTCAAGGTCCTACCTTTTCCCTGAGGTTATGTTACTCCATGTGCTGGCGTCCATCTTGGATTCTGCTGTGCATGATGGGAATCCTTTTATGCCTTCAGGTCTCTGTGGTCCATCCCCCAGAGGGGTGTGGCTGATGACATATAAGCCTGTGGCCCGCACATGCTCTTTGCACTTGTGTCTTTGTGTTGCTATTACTCTGTCTGACTACTCTTTTGTCTCTTCCACCAGCTACACGCCATTGGCGGCGGCCATTACCGTAGCTGAGGTGTCTTGGGGGCCGCGACCTGGTTCCTGGCTGCGTCAAGTCCATCCCCACCATCAGAGGCCCTGGTGAAGGGCAGCCTGGGACTTAGACTCCGCGCCCTGAGGGACTTCGGTCTGTGGGTAGTGGTTGTCGTCAGCCAGTGCGTTACATTGTTAGGCCTGCCTGTCCGTTCCTCGGCCCCTGCCCTGACACCTACCAAATTCTTATTTCCTTTTTTTTTAAAAAACATCTCCGTGAACCTCCCAGCAATACACATTAAGAAACTTTTTATAATGCCATATATCTTATGAGTAAATTGTAGATCGTACAGTCTTTAACCACTATTTGACATGTCCAATTTGATATATTTGGATTTGGCAGCTGGCCAGTTGGACTCATAAGGATAGATCAAACTTAAAAGATCTGGTACCTCTTAGGGCATACAACTTTGGTAAATGGCGAAAAAGCGTTTCCATGCAAGATTATAATTGTGTAGTCCAGAGGAGGAATATAGATGTTATATTGTAAGCTTTTCCGTGCTGAACCTCCTTCATACACTTAATGAGATTATGTAAGCAAGGTCCGCATAGTGACTGTGTAATGTAAAGCAATCAGAGTATTTATATTGGTGGTCAGGGCATTATTATTGTCATTGGCTTTTGATATATTGTTATGATAATGTATGTTTTTAATTAAACTTTGGCATGGCCTGCTCTGGGATGGATCAATATAAAAGTTGTTCACATTTAGTGTTCACTGGGACTATTTGAGTTTATACTTTGGATCTATTCATTAGCCATCTAGTTTTCTTAAGGCTTGAGCATATAATAGATTATTTCCACAAGATGGCTTTGATCCAAATCTTTACACTCTCTTATATGTCCTCGAGTGTGTCGTTTGTCTCTGGACTATGGCCCCGGTGTATTTACCGTACTGTGCATGCGTGATGAGGTTTTGCATGTGTATGACGTCGTGATGCATTGTGCGTGATGTCATTACACGCGATGCATGTACGGAGGGTCAGTGGCGGCCATTTTAGGGACTCATTCCCGGAACTTGCGAAACAAACACAAGCACACCTCTGAGACAGCTGGGTCTCCTGGCAAAACCAGTCAGGATGGCTTCTTATTTTTTATGACCTCCCAGCATTATGATGGATCTATGGATGGCAATGGACGATAAGAATACATGCTTATATAACCACAATACAGTCTCTGCCACTGGTATCTTTACTATTTTGGAGAGGATTATGGCCTTTACATATGGACTGTTTCATCCATTTTGAGGCTTTAAACTGCCTGGAGACATTCAGTTTGGTTTAATACTATAGACCCCTTGGATATACCACTGTGTGAGGGAGGTTGTTTATATTATATTCCTTGCATCAACCCTCCCCTGGATGACTCTTACGTCAGACGTCTGAGGGAGGTGAAGGAAATCTATGCTATCTTGGTTTCCTCCCCTGGATTACACATATCTGAGAAGGCTCTGGCTCCATTTGGGACTCCAAAATTACACAGTCCCTATAGGGACCTTGCTTATTCACATATTTGCATTAAGTGCATGAGGGAGGTTCAGCATGGAAAAGCTTACAATATAACAACATCTATATTCCTCCTCTGGACTATACAATTATGATCTTGCATGGAAATCCTTTTTCATTATTTACCAATTTGTATGCCCTAAGGGGTTCCAGATCTCCTAATATTGATCTATCTAGATGAGGCCAACTGCCAAATTCAAATATATTAAATCAGATATGCCAAATAGTGGTTAAGTACTGTGTGATCTACAATTTACTCATAAACAGTCATGACAATTACTCATGACAGTCAGTCAGACGCCAACTACTACCATGGGCAAGACCAAAGAGCTGTCAAAAGACACCAGAGACAAAATTGTGGACCTCCACAAGGCTGGAAAGGGCTACGGAGCAATTGCCAAGCAGCTTGGTGAAAATAGATCAACTGTTGGAGCAATTGTTAGAAAATGGAAGAGGCTAAAAACGACTGTCAGTCTCCCTCGGACTGGGGCTCCATGCAAGATCTCACCTCGTGGGGTATCGCTGATGACAAGAAAGGTGAGGAATCAGCCCAGAACTACAAGGGAGGAGCTGGTCAATGACATGGAGAGCTGGGACCACAGTTTCAAAGGTCACTGTCGGTAGAACACTACGCCGTCATGGTTTCAAATCATGCATTGCACGGAAGTTTCCCCTGCTCAAGTCATCACATGTCCAGGCCCATATGAAGTTTGCCATTGACCATCTGGATGATCCAGAGGAGGCATGGGAGAAAGTCATGTGGTCAGATGAGACCAAAGTAGAACTTTTTGGTCTAAACTTCACTCGTCGTGTTTGGAGGAAAAAGAAGGATGAGTTGCATCCCAAGAACACCATCCTTACTGTGAAGCATGGGGGTGGTAACATCATGCTTTGGGGGTGCTTTTCTGTGAAGGGGACAGGACGACTGCACTGTATTAAGGAGAGGATGAATGGGGCCATTTATTGTGAGATTTTGAGCAACAACCTCCTTCCCTCAGTCAGAGCATTGAAGATGGGTCATGACTGGGTCTTCCAACATGACAACGACCCAAAGCACACAGCCAAGATAACCAAGGAGTGGCTCTGTAAGAACCATGTCAAGGTTCTGGAGTGGCCTAGCCAGTCTCCAGACCTAAATCCATTAGAACATCTTTGGAGGGAGCTGAAACTCCGTGTTGCTCAGCGACAGTGTCAAGGTCCTACCTTTCCCCAGAGGTTATGCTGCTCCATGTGCTGGCTTCCATCTTAGGTTTCTGCAAAGCATGGTGGGAGCCTTTTATGCTTTCAGGCCTCTGCGGTCCATCCCCCAGAGGGGTGTGGTTGATCACATTTAAGCCTGTTGTCTGCACTTGCTCTTTGCATTCATGTCCTGTATGATTGTGTTGCAGCAAGCTCTTGTTCTACTCTCGTGGCTCTCCTGGAAACTGACTCGGCTTTGACTAAGACTATTCTCAGCCTTATCCCTTTATCTGACCTCTCGTTGCTGAACCTGGCTCGTGACCTGTGTATTCTTGCCTTCCGTCCTGTACTGTCTGTCCCGCTGTTATCTACCCGGCCTGTCCAACTACGCTATCGTTTCCCATCTGGTTCCCACCAGCTATACGCCATTGGTGGCGGCCATTACTGCAGCTGGGGTTTCTCGGGGGCCGTGACCTGGTCCCTGGCTGCGTCAAATCCATCCCCACCATCAGGGGCCCTGGTGAAAGGCAGCCTGGGGCTTAGACTTTGCGCCCTGAGGGACTCCGGTCTGTGGGTGGTGGTTGTCGTCAGTCGGTGCGTGACCCTACCATTAGGCTTGCCTGTCCATTCCACCGCTCCTGCCCTGACAGACAGCCCCGAAACCTGACAGATCTAGAGGAGATCTGTGTGGAGGAGTGGGCAAAAATCCCTGTTGCAGTTTGTGCAAACCTGGTCAAGAACTACAGGAAACGTTTGCCCTCTGTAATTGCAAACAAAGGCTTCTGTACCAAATATTAACACTGATTTTCTCAGGTGTTCAAATACTTATGTTCAGCAGTGCAAGACAAATAAATTCTTTAAAAATCATACAATGTGATTTCCTGAATTTTTTTTTTTAATTCTGTCTCTCAGAGTGGTAATGCACCTACAATGTGAATTTCAGACCCCTCCATAATTTCTAAGTGGGAGAACTTGCGAAATCGCAGGGTGTTCAAATACTTCTGTTCCTCACTGTATGGCATTGAAAAACGTTCCTTAATGTGTATTGATGGAGGTTCCTTGAAATGTTTTTTAAAAAAAGGAAATAAGAATTTTGTATGTGTATGTTGATATTTGTGTATGATTAAAGGGATTATTTATAATTATTTATTATTGCCAGATATTCTGAAAACCCACAACTTCTGGTTGATTCCATAACTAATTCTTTTATAATTTGAGTTATATTATTGTTATGATTAGGGACTTTTTTTAGGGAATATTGACTTTAGAGACCTTGAGGTTCTTAGTTGATATATTCAAACATACATAACTGTATCAATAAACCATTTAAATAATGAATTTAAACAACATAGACCATTTAAACAACCCAGTCACTAGGACTTGGGTTGAAATCACTTGACCTACAGTATATCACTCCCTCCTAAATGTATAACTAGAACATCAAGAGCTGCCCAGTTCTGGAACAACATACTAAAATCTAAAGATAAATCCTGCTAGTGCATTCCTCTCCTACCGTGCAAGTAAATGTTAACCAAAGATGGGTCAAAATTCAAGCTTTTGGTATAAATTCTGTTCAAAGCTCTCTTCTCAGCCCAAAATACGAACAAATGTCCAACAATACATGCAAATAAGATATGGTCTGAAATTAAAAAAACATTAGGATGAATATACTGTATAATTTATAAGAGTCAGACTTCCACCTTTCAATCTTCTTAATACTACTAACATCGAGACCTAATCTGGCAGCTTTGGTGGCAGCTCCTATATGGAAGGAATGTGATGTGAAATGTTTTTCATCCAAATTCAATATTGTTAGGCATTTACGAAAAACTGAATTAAATTGGTATTTCAATAAAGATGAACCATCCTTGTGAAGAAAAAGTTACCCATCTGTGTGGCCTAATTTTCAAATATTCAGTTAATAGAAAAACAGGTTAAACGGTAGTCTGGTAGAGAATTTAAATGCAAACATTTCTAGAAGAAAATTGGTCAGTCTTTGACCTTGGAATAAAAATCCTTATTTTAGCTTGTTCAAGAAAAAATATCAGCAATATGCATGCCAGTGTGAGATTTCTTGTTGAGAGCAGGGGCGGACTGACAACTCATGGGGCCCCCAGGCAATAGGGGATCATGGGGCCCCTGTGTCCTTGCCCAAACTCAAAGAAGCCTATGAAAAAGGTACCAGGGGCATCATATGGGGCCCCCTACTTACCCCGGGCCCTCGGGCAGTGCCCGAGTTTCCAAATGGTCAGTCTGCCCGTGGTTGAGAAGTATCAATTCTGAGATCCTAAAAGCTACAAAGAAAAGTAAGGAAAAAAACGCTCCAAATAGAAGTGATACCCTAATAGATTTAAAAAGTTGTTGAAGAAGAGCCAGCGTAACTGCTATCCTAGAGTCCGTGTGAAAATAGTCTTTTTTTTTTTTTTTTTTTTTTTTTTTTTTTTTTTTTTTTGTACCCTTTTAAAGCTTTTCTAATGGAGAAGAAAGTATTACATGCAGGGCGGTTATGCATTTTCTGAAAAAAGAAGATATCCGCTAAAGTTTTATTTATCTGAGCCCATAATAAAGACTGTGACATTAAACTTTCAAGGAATTGCAGCATTAACTGTTCTGAGAAAACTGAAGAGGTTTCTTCTATTGATTTCAAAAAAGCATGCCACAAGTAACCACTCTGTAGAATCAGCTGCCATTGTAGACGGGGCTTTGGATCTCCTAATGCTAGCACAGATCAGATTTAGACTAGATGCCACCGGTATGTTGGATATTGTATTCCTTTCTCTTCCACAGCTAGAAATAGGAACCTGAATCTGCTCATCTGCAAATGAGAAAGAGGGTCAGCGATCTCATCCTGTTTACCTGGTAAGTACCAAACATTAACCCACATGTTAAGGCTAAGACATTTGAAAATGAGGTGCCTTATTAGAGCTACTACAAGAGGAGATTTAGATGCTAAATTAAGAGCAAATAATACTCCCTTGTTATGTGTGCAAAAAAGGATATGTTTGTTCCTTAACCGCCTCCCGTCCCCACACTTAAGGAAATGCCGGATGGGCGGCAGTTCTCTCTTTCTGGGAGGACATCATATATCAGTTCCCATCAGTGCACAGCAATGCTACATATCAGTGCCTACCAGTGCACATCAATGCAACATATCAGTGTCCATCAGAGCTGCCTTTCAGTGCTGCCTATCAGTGCCAGTCAGTGTTGCCTATCAGTGCCGCTTAACAGTTCCAATCAATGCTGCCTATCAGTGCCAGTCAGTGCCGCCCATCAGTGCCGCCTATCAGTGCCATATATGATTGCTGCCTTTCAGTGCCTATCAGTGATGGCTTTCTATGCCCACAAGTGATGCCTGTCAATCCCCATCGGTGCTACCTACCAGTGCTTCCTCATAAGTGCCCATCAGTGCAGCCTATCAGTGCCCATTACTGCAGCCTCATTAGTGCACACCAGTCTTTCAGTCTTTTTTAATTTGTGTAGCAAAAAATAAAACATCCCAGTGGTGATTAAATACCACCAAAAGAAAGCTCTATCTGCCTCAAAAAAAATGAAAAAAATTTTGTTTGGGCACAGTGTTGCATGATCGTGCAATTGTCATTCAAACTGTGACAGCGCTGAAAGCTGAAAATTGGCCTGGGCAGGAAGGGGGTAAAAGTGCCCGGTAGACAAGTGGTTAAATAATTGCCCCAATTATGGATACCAGTATGGGAAATAACTCCAAAAGAACTACGTTCTTCAGGTAAATTTTAATATGCCAAGATGAGGGCCATAAAGCTGTGCATCAGTGGGTTTTCCAAATTGCTGATCCTGCTGTGTCTGTGAATAAAAGGAAATCCTCATAACAGACAAAATTCTCTTGAAAAATCGACCTCTCATTAAAATGCTCCAAAAGTTGGAACTAAACTAATAATTCTTCTCTTAACTCTGTAGTCATTCTGAAATGTACAGGAGATTTGAGCCCGGAAATAGCTTGATAAAATTGTCTGAAAAAATACCGCCCACTGGCAAAATCCTGGATGCTAAAAGGCCTAAAAGGATTTGCATTTCTCTCAGAGAGACTTTTTTATGCCTTACCAAAGCAGTTATAGTAGATTTAAGTTTGTCAACCTTTTCTAAAGGCAAACTAAATTCTATAGCGATTGTGTCTATGGTGATGCCTAGAAAAATAATGCCAGTTGTTGGAAAAAATGTTTTCTCTTGTGCCAAAAGGATATTAAAATCTGAACAAATATTTAAAAATGTGTCCAAAATTCTTTGGCACGCATGAAAGGAGCTTCCTAGGAAAAGGAAATCATCTACATAATGCAGAGTGAAAAATAATACAGAATGAACTTGCACTACCCATTCCAAGAATGTGGAAACTGCCTCAAAATAATTACAAGAAAAGGCATGTCCCATGAGGAGGCACCTGTCAAAGAAAAAACAACTGTCAAAATAGAAACCAAATAAATTAAAAGATAAAGGGTTAATGGGTAAAAGCCAGAAAGCCAATTTAATATCTGCTATCACTAGAAAGGAACCACAGCTTAACTTTCGAATTTTCAGTAAAGCATCCTCAAAAGTGGAGTAATGAATGGAGGCTAATTCTTCACTTATCTGATCATTGAATGAGCTTCATTAGGGATTGTTCCTAAAAAAGAGCCTAATTCATCTACGCTAATTCATCACTTGTCTTTTCCCAAATGGGGAAATCCTAAAATCTTGGAATGGAGGATGAATAAAGGGTCCCGATTCTCTGCCTTCTTGCCTCTTAAAAAAATCTTGTCCATAACAACCTCATGAAAGGTGCTGACTGATTTTAGATTATTTATAAGTACAACCTAAGCCCTGAAAAGGAGGGAGCAAAAAAACATTGTTAAAGCCATCAAGCAGCAACTGTGTTTGTACTGCTGAAGCCACGGAAGAATTTTTTGCAATTTCACTGGTTTGAGTGCTCTTTGGAAGAAACTCCCTGCCCTGTTGTTGATTGGCAATAGCCATTTTTTTAAGCATTTGGAAATGGGATGGGATCCTACACAAAACGCACATTTGTGCATCTTGACAGGACCCAAGCCACTTTACATTGGGAATTGGTAAATGCGAAACAGATTTCCTTCTTGTAACCTGAAACACCGGGTACTGGGGAGATTTGTTTAGCAACCTCTGGTCATTTGGAGCAGAAAAAGGTTGAGCCATAAGCCAATGTCTTTACATCCCCATTTGAATTGCCAATTTCTGCCAGATCGACTCATCATAAATAAACCATGCTATACCTCCAAAAATTTTATATGCCTCCAATATAATGTCTACATGTTGAAATAAACCAACACTTTTTTTTAGGATGTTTCTCGCATATGTTACTTGCATAGATGCAGAAAGCTTGCAGTTATTATTCCCAGGGGATGGGGAAGGAGAGAGGGAAAGAAAGGAAAAGGAAAAAAGACGGGTTAGGAAAAAAGGAAGAATAAAAGGAGGTGGGAGGCAGAGGAAATCGAGACAAAGGGACAGAGAGAAGGAGAAAAGGGGAGAGGAGGCAGAGCCCTTGATAGAGGAATACAGGTGGCCCTCCCCTGCTGGGCCTGGGTGCAGTGTGTCTCTAGTGCCCTGCATGGTCTTCCTGAGGCTGACAGCCAATGGAAATTCTCTCACAGCTGAGTGGCTTCTCCCTGGACTGACGGAGGCGATAATGTTGATGTGGCCAACTTTTCTCCTTTTGCTCTGGCAGATTATTCAGCAGCTGAAAAGGGAACAGTGATGGCACCCTGGGGTATCTTCCACCTCCAGCCATGCATGAAGTGGCTGATGGGGTGAGGTTTTTCCCTGCAGAAATTACCTGCTACCTTAGGGAGCTACTCCCTGCCCTGCCAATACATATTGCTCACTGGTTGCCCAGACATTACAAACTGCTCACTGGTTTCCCAGCCACTACATACTGCTCACTGACTACCTTGCAACCACATATTCCTCAAAGACTGCCCTGCCACTACATACTGCTTAGTGACTGCCCTATTACTACATATTGCTCACTGACTGCCCTGCCATTACAAACTGCTCACTGACTGCCCTATCACTCCATACTACTCACTGACTGTCCTACCACTACATACTGCTCACTGACTGACCTGCCATTCTAAACTGCTCACTGATTGCCCCACTACTGTATACTGCTCACTGACTTCCCCATCATTACAAACTGCTCGCTAAATGCTCTACTCCTACATACTGATCACTAACTGCCCTGCCGCTACATGCTGCACACTTACTTCCCCGCCACTACATGCTGCTCACTGACTGCCTTGATCCTACATACTGTACACTAATTGCCTCACCATTACACACAGCTTACTGACTTCCCTACTTTTACAAACTGCTCACTGAACTCGATATCACTACAAACTGCTCATTGACTGTCCTGCCATTACAAACTGCTCACTGACTGCCCTATCGCTAAAAACTGCTCACTGAATGCCCTACCACTACATACTGCTCACTGACTGCCCCGCCACTACATATTGCTCACTGACTGCCCTATCACTGCTATACTGTGCACAAATGGCTGGGGAGTTGCTCCCTGTCCTTCCACTCTATACTTCTGACTGACTTCCCTACCGCTACATACTGGTCATTGACTGCCCCGCTGCTATATACTGCTCACTGACTGCCCTGCCACTACACGCTGATCATTGACTGCCCCACCACTAAATACTGCTCACTGACTGCCCTACCACTATATAATGCTCACTGACTGCTCTACCATTACATACTGCTCACTGACTGTAGGAATTAAGAAGGCCCACAGTGTAGTATTTTAGCAAAAATATATTTATTACACCCCAACATGCTTACATGTACTAAAGAATATAGACAAACCTTTGCACAGCCCACATTTACGATGGTCGAATGAGTACTTCTAGTTTTCGGTGGCGCATTTGATGTCACCTACTGACGCATTTCGTCAAATGACTTCTTCAAAGTATATGGTGTCAGACATGGTGGTTCTGTCTAAATAGTCAATTCCTGCTGTACACTTACCAGAAACTCGCCAAATTTGATCCTGTAAACAGCATCTACATTCCAAATAACCATATAACTTGTTCTATCTTTCTCACCAGCTCCCTATTCTACTTGGCCCAACCCTTATACATACATTAGCATCTATAAGCGAAAGCAATTTAAAAACAATATAAGACCTCACTACAAATCTCCCAAAACTGATATATATTCATCATTATACTCCCTCCAGTGGACAAACAATATTGCTACAGCTTTTACTAAAAAATAATTCCTATATAACTTTATATATAAAAATATATACAGTCATGGCCGAAATTGTTGGCACCCTTGATATTTTTCCTGAAAATCAAGTATTTCACACAAAAAAGGTATTGCATTAACACATGTTTTGCTATACACATGTTTATTCCCTTTGTATGTATTGGAACAAATATAAAACAGAGGCAGAAAAGCAAATATGACATAATGTCACACAAAACCCCAAAAATGGGCTGGACAAAAGTATTGGCACCCTTAACTTAATATTTGGTTGCACACCCTTTGGAAAACATAACTGAAATCAGTCGCTTCCTATAACCATCAATAAGCTTCTGACACCTCTCACCCGGAATTTTGGACCACTCTTCCTTTGCAAACAGCTCCAGGTCTCTCTTATTGGAAGGACACCTTTTCCCAACAGCAATTTTAAGATCTCTCCACAGGTGTTCAATGGGATTTAGATCTGGGCTCATTGCTGGCCACTTCAGAACTCTCCAGCGCTTCTTTGCCATCCATTTCTGAGTGCTTTTTGACGTATGTTTGGGGTCATTGTCCTGCTGGAAGACCCAGGATCTTGGACGCAAACCCAGCTTTCTGACACTGGGCCCTACAGTGCGACCCAAAATCCTTTGGTAATCCTCAGATTTCATGATGCCTTGCACACAGTCAAGGCACCCAGTGCCAGAGGCAGCAAAACAACCCCAAAACATCATTGAACCTCCACCATATTTTACCGTAGGTACTGTGTTTTGTTCTTTGTAGGCCTCATTCCGTTTTCGGTAAACAGTAGAATGATGTGCTTTACCGAAAAGCTCTATCTTGGTCTCATCTGTCCACAAGACGTTTTCCCAGAAGGCTTTTGGCTTACTCAAGTACATTTTGGCAAACCGTAGTCTTGCTTTTTTATGTCTCTGTGTCAGCAGTGGGGTCCTCCTGGGTCTCCTGCCATAGCGTTTCATTTCATTTAAATGTCGACGGATAGTTCGCGCTGACACTGATGCTCCCTGAGCCTGTAGGACAGCTTGAATGTCTTTGGAACATGTTTGGGGCTGCTTATCCACCATCCGGACTATTCTGCGTTGCAATCTTTCATCAATTTTCCTCATCCGTCCACGACCAGGGAGATTAGCTACAGTGCCATGGGTTGCAAACTTCTTGATAATGTTGCGCACTGTGGACAAAGGCAAATCTAGTTCTCTGGAGATGGACTTGTAACCTTGAGATTGTTGATATTTTGCCACAATTTTGGTTCTCAGGTCCTCAGACAGTTCTCGTCTCCTCTTTCTGTTGTCCATGCTTAGTGTGGCACAGACAGACACACAATGCAAAGGTTAAGTGAACGTCTCTCCTTTTTATCTGCTTTCAGGTGTGATTTCTATATTGCCCACACCTGTTACTTGCCCCAGGTGAGTTTACAGGAGCATCACATGCTTGTAACATTCTTATTTATCCGCAGTTGTGAAAGGGTGCCAATACTTTTGTCCAGCCCATTTTTGGAGGTTTGTGTGACATTATGTCGAATTTGCTTTCTTTCCTCCCTTTTTTTGTTTTGTCCCAATACACACAAAGGGAATAAACATGTGTATAGCAAAACATGTGTTAATGCAATACGTTTCGTGAGAAATACATGATTTCCTGGAGAAATATCAAGGGTGCCAACAATTTCGGCCATGACTGTAAAATGATTAAAGTATATAATATATAATGGAAATTATCAGAAAAAATTGGCAATAAAACAATTAGGGTCCAATGTTATATTTTGTCCCTGTGGACGCAAACTATCAAGTAAAAAAATCCAGTAGGTCTCATTTTTTTTTAATAACCCTACCCTTGTTAAGCTCCCTCCAGTGGACTCCAACTGTATATATCCCACAAAATACTAATATAGATGGATCATAATTGTGTGTCTCCCTAAAATGTCCAGAGAGGCTGTGGTTTTTGAAACCCTATTTGATATTTTGATCATGCGCATTTAATCAGATCGGAAGCTTTCTGGTGGTACGTACTACATACTGAAGACCACAAATACATTCCAGTAAGTTACAAAAGTGGTGTTGCAAGATAAAAAGTCTTTGATATTGTAATTTTTATGTTGGACCTAAAGTCTCCAATTTTCCTTGTGTTAGTATTTGCAGATTTACAATTATTACATTTGCAACAAGAATAAAATCCTTTCCTGTCTAACATATTTCTCATCTGTTTTCATGAAAGGGAAACAACATTATTTACCAACCGTTCCCTTAAATTAGTAGATTTGCAATATAAACGCAGGTCTCTTCGGAATCAGAGGCCCAAGTATTTTATCCTTCATCAAAAGGGGCCAGTTTTTTCCTATACTTTCAAGCTCCTTGTATTGGCAGTTGTAGTCAGATATCAATGCATTATCCAAATTCTGGTGATTATTCTGCTTTTTCTTTTCAAATTTCTTTCTGTGACCCACTATATAGTTTTTACTAATTTCATATGCACCTTCTCCAATTACTGTAGGTCATATCCCTTATCAATAAATCTTTTTTTAATTAACTCTGACTGTAATCTAAATTCTTCCAATTTGGAACAATTACTTGTGATCCTGACAAATTGTCACTTAGGGACATTTTCAACTGACCAGGCAACTAAAAACTGAGATATACCCATTTTGTTCAGTCACTTTAAAATAAGTGTAGCACTACCCCTTTAGGAGTCACTAGAGATTTGGGTCCCCCTATAGTCCTACACAGCCAGGCAACATGCATTTCCAGATACATTGGATGCCCAAGGAACTGTTTAACTTCCTGAAGCTATTTACAAGTGCTCAGAGGAGTTCTCTTCTCTTCTTGGCAAGCTATCCAGCCTCTCCTGCTGTACAAATCCCTTGAAAACGGGATCTACAATCCGAATCTTAAAAAGCACAGTCCAGCTGAGGCTAGTCAGGTTTTTTACCCAAATACCCTCTCTCCTATTCCCGGAGAAGTACTCACTGTCCCTCTTCTGTAAGCTGCAGGTTGGTAGCTGCTTACAGGCCTTCTTCTGGGTCAGCTCCTTCCTTAGCTCCAGAAATGGTCCTCCTTCAGGGGGCTGGCGAGGTTCAGCTTTCCTCCTGTCAGCAACTCTCCTAGGAGGAAGGCCTCTCCCCTGGACCTCCTCCCTGGCTCCACTCTCCAGCTCCTACTCTCACATATTCCATCTGAACTCTCTTCCCTACCGAGCAGGCTCAGTCACTCTTAAGGGCTGTCCTGACCCCATGCCAAGCCTCCTGCTTGGGGATTGGTCAGAGTCACTTAAGATTGCAGACCAGCTCCGACTCACCCCCATCCACTGAGTTCTAGAGACTACTCTAGATCAGGGGGAGGTATCAGGGAACTGATCTGCAGAGCCTCTCAGCCCTGACCCAAATTTGACCCTCCGAGTATAGCACCAAGCTGCAATTCAGCCTCTGACTAAAAAAAAATAGTGAACTAGCTCCCTCTAGCCTCCCCCTGGAAGGGTACTACATATGTCTTGGTAAACACTTTCTCCTCCTTTGTGAAAATTATGAGATCCAGGAAGTTGATAGCTTGGGTGTCCACAGTTTTAGAAAACGTAATACCATATTGGTTATTATCATTAACAGAAGAAAACTCTAATAGAGACTCTGAGGTACTTTACAAAACTATCAAAATGTCATAGATAAATCTTTCCCAAACCTTTAATCCATTCCATTCTCTACTAATAATGGATTCCTGTTACAAGACTGGGGGCAAATTTAGTCCCCATAGCAACACCTTTCTTTTGAATATAGTACTTCCCTCTGTACCAAAATATTTCCTGACTTGGCGAATTCCAAAGCTTGTAAAATAAATTTCCTTTGTTTCCTTTTATGGTTACTGTATCTTTTCAAAGCCCACTTGAACTCCTCAATGCCATCATAGTGTTTTATATTGGTATACAATGAGGTGACATCGATGGTGGTGAATATAACATTTGCTCCTTCCTCCATACCTTCCAAAAGATCCATTACATTCTGTACATCTTTCAAATATGCATGCATTCACAAGAAAGTTGACATGATGTAGTGGGTCTTCTATATCTGTCTCCACCGCCCTGATTACTTCTTTCTTCTTATATGATTTCTAGAAGGTTAAACATCACATGACAGGTAAGTGCCAATTAAATTCATTTGACAGTTAAAGTGATTCTAAAGCAAAAACATTTTTTACCTTAATGCATTCCCTGCTTTAAGGTGAAATTTTTTTATAACTTTCTGTCCTCCCCCTTCCCTGTGTGAAGGAGAAGAGCGGGGAGAAGAGATCCAGCGCTGTGCACAGCTGCATCTCTTCTCCCCACCCTTCACACAGGGACTCGGCAGCAGCAGAAGCTATTGGCTTTGATGTCAATCAAATGCAGTGCAGCTCCACAGACTCGCACAGTTCGGGAGTTAGCACGCACTGTATGCCCCCATGCTCTGGGGACACACAAAAAAAGGGAGGAGCCAAGATTGCTGGAGAGGGACCCTAGAGAAGGAGGTTTGGGGCCACTCTGTGCAATACCCTTGCACAGAGCAGGTGAGTATAACATGTTTTTTCGTCAGACAACAGTGTTAATGTGTGCACGGAACAGTGTGGTTGTGAAGTTTCTTATGAACAAAGGCGTAAAACCCGCGGATATCAATAGAAGACTTCAAGCACAGTATGGTGATGAGATGGACAGCTGCAGTAAGACAACTGAATGGTGTAAACGTTTCAAAGATGGATGTACGTCCATCAGTGATGATCCCGGCTGCGGTGGTTACCAGCCCACAGCAGTCATTTCTGTGAACATTCAGCTCGTGGAACTCCTGATCCTGGATAATGAACACATAACCTGTCATGAAATTACACAAGAAACAAGTCTTTCTGTGGGAATGGTGAACACAATCATAACGAAGTGAAGCAGGCTGTCCTAGGATAGTTCAGGCATACTGACAGATCTTTCTATGCCGAAGCATAGTTAAATGCTGGAATAAGTATATAAATATAGCAGGGGAGTATGTTGAAAAATAAATGCAGTTTCCATTTATTCTTTATTATATAAACTCAAAAGTCCTGGTTTGACTCGAACGCTCCACATAATAAAAAAAATACATTTAGTAATGCTTTAAACAGTCACATTTGGGTCTGCCACAATCCCATAGGTGGGGGTCATTATTATTTCTCCCCCTACCTGTCGGGGGGGGGGAGTTGAAGGGTGATACAATTGCCGCTCAACCACCTGCTTTTACCTACCCCCACTGCAAGTGTAAACTTCTTACTTCTATGTGTACAGTCATTTGCAGTTTTTACTAGCTTTCATCACAAATACTATCATACAGATCACAGTAACCAACCACTAGGAATATGCCCAGGATCAGTTTGTGGACCGTTTCCCAAAACTTCCTCATAATTCTGAAAATCTGAGCTTTTCCCTGAACTCTGCTGAAATCTATGGGGGTGAATATGATATTATATTGGTTCCTTTTGTAGGGCTAATAAACTAATCACAAATGGGGTGTTGGAAGCCAGGCACTACTATAGGGGATATAAACAATGGCTGAAAAGAAAAAATCACACAATGCATGGTAACTTTTCATGCTAATTTCAGGACTACATTGAAGATACTGTATACAAATCCCTTTAAAGTGGAAATAAAGTTGAAAAAGAAAAAAACTGCAAATAGACAAGCTCTTTATTGCTGAAAGCACATACAGTGTGCCACCAGTCAGATGATGACCGATTTTCGTATGAATTGCTGAAGATCAGAGAAAGTGTTTCTTTTTTCCCTAAATTTTTAGCATTCATTTTGGTATTTTATTAAGTCTTCTAAAGCTGGTTTTCTCTCTAATAACCGAATACTCAAAATGAAAGGGTAGAATGTAAGATGTATGCACATTAATTAGTGACACACTTATGCACTGTTACAGGATTTGTAAATGATGATTTAGATAATTAAATAAACGAAATGCAAGACAAATCTTTTTACATGCCCATCAAGAGTATTTTAGGAAAGAATTTCTAATGTAGCTTCTCCCTGCCCTTAGGGATATTTGTTTTCCTCAGATTCAAGCTACTTTTAACACAGCTTATGGGGTTTTTTTCTTCATTCTTTTTATTGAGGATTTATATAGCATAACCGAATGCCCGAGCAGGGTCTAACACCCATACAAACCAACGGCGGACACCATCACCCTACAGGTTACAGTACAAAATGACAAAACAAAATAAAAAAAACACAAAAACAAAATCTAATGCGTATGTGGCTCATGCTACAACCTTAGGGAAAGCCAGCAGGGGTAATTTACTGCGCCCTGCTGAAGGCCCTGAGGGACTTGACCTCCCAATATTGCTCCAGAGAATTCCATTTATGAAAAGGATATTACATTACGTTCTCAAATAGTATAAGACATCAGCGGTGTAGAATCATTAGCCATTTTGGCCATACTTTATCAATTTTTTTGGGACATCCTCTGTTATATTAGGTATCTTTGTACAATGGCCAATTATTTTTAACTAGCTGTTTTCAGAACACCACAGTGGGTGGGGCAGGCTCTTTTCAAGTAAGAGTGGTGGCCTTTCTAGGGTAAAATAGAAGGAGCCCCAGCAGAGTCCATTCTGCTACTTTGGAAGCCAATTCCTCGACAAGGCCCAGCAGACAGACATGTGGTGAAGTGGCGATGGCAATGCCAAAAACCGTATGGATAACTTGGATGACTGACTCCCAGTAATGCTGCTTATGTTTAATAAGTTCATCTTTGAAAAAAAAAATGCACATTTTTTGCAGGTAAAAACAAGTACATATATTTATTTAATCAGCAGATTGCGGGTGTAGTGTCAGGCTCCTTCAGAGTGTCTGTGTAGCTGTCTGCCCTTAATTCCAATATGGGCAGGCAGTTACTGAATTACAGGAAGATCAATAAATTACCTAGAATGCTCATAATTACCCCGGTAGTTCATTGAAAGCTATAAGCCATCAGCTGCAAAGGCTGATGGTAATTGTAGTTCATTCATTTCCCAGTACTCTGGGCAGAGCCGGGCGCACCCATAGCAAGCCAATTGCTCTGGGAGCACTTGTGGACACTCGCTCCCACGCCGCCCTCTATGTGTCCCTAAGATGCGCAGCTCGGTCCACCCTTTGCTCCCTCCTCTCTGGCTGTGAATGACATGAGCAGGAGCCAATGGCTCCCGTTGCTGTGTCTGATCCAATGAGGAGTAACAGACCGGAGAAAGCTGCTACTCCTGTGCACACCGCTGGATTGAAATTGGGCTCTGGTAAATACTTTCAATTTAATTTTTTTTTTATGTTTGTTTTTTATGTTATGGTGTTGTCACAATTTTTTTCGCAAGCTATCATTACAACAGAGGGAAATTATTCTTTGGAGGTATACAGGAATATTGTGAGACTATGAAAACATTCTCGGGCTAGTTTAATAATTATGCGGCTCCCTGCCGCTGTGCGTCATTTGAATGGGCTCCTGTACCTACTGAAAATGCAGGAACAAAGTCCCTGCACTGCACCTTTCCTAAATTTTCACCAAAGGAAAACCACATACTTCTAAACAGGTTCCCAGCACCACAAAATGTGCCAGGGTTTACAGTGTGTAGGGATGCCAATTAAAAATTAATAGCCCCCCCCCCCCAAATCTGCTAACAGCAGCGTGTTTTTGATGTGGGTGCCATTACATGCAGTCCCACATCTGCATATAATTTAAACCTATCCTTATTGTGCATTGAATCAGGGCTGGTTCACACCAGAATAGCACTGGAATGCGGTCTGCATTTCTGTGCAATTCCTGCATGGTCCTGGGCAGTGTGATTTTGCTTCCTTTTCACTTGAATGGGCTGCAAACTGCACCAGAATGCACAAAATGTAGTGCAGGCACTACTTTTGAAAACTTCACTTCACCAAATCGAATGGTACCGTAGTATCATGTGATCTGGTGCCCACGAATGCACTGGTTTGCGATCCGTGTTTGGGGTGCCATTAATATATTGGCACCTGCACGATATGCACCTTTCCCACACTTTCCCGCACCGCAGCTTTGAAGTGAACTAGCGCTCTGGTGCAATGTTACAAATTATGTACTGTATATTACGTAAATTATGTACTGTATATTACAGAGCTAACGGCCCGTCCACACCTTGAATTGCACAGGAACATGTTATGATTTCCTGTGAGATTCAAACGCAAGTCAGGTGCAGTGGAATTTCAGAGTTTGGGGTTAACATTGACACCCACTGCAGATCACAACTACAGTGTGAGGTTTCCCCCACCATGTTCTGGTGTGAATGGGCCCTAAGGGTATGATTTTTCTACATTGTTTTCTTTTAACTCACTGGCCAGTATAGAGTTTCCCTCATTGTTATTTTTTTTGTTAAAATTTACTGCACATATTCACCATTTTTTTTTTTTTTTACAGCAAATTCAGTATTTTAATTTAATGAATTGGCTCTTTGATTATCACATGCAATATTTGAAAATAGTCATGTGACACAAATATTGCATGCGATAACCATTAGCAATAACCAGTAGTCAGTGCATGGACCCCACTGAACTTTGTTTTAAAATAATTTATGAAATATTGGCACTGTTGCCTAGAGATGCTAGTTTTCTTACTGCAGGCAAATCAATTGTGGTTGGTTGTTATGTACAATGCCACTGTTTTCTTTGCATTTATTCTTTTGAAAGTGTAACAAGGGCTTTATCTTGTTCAAATGTTTGTTGCCTAGGTACTCAACTACTGTAATTTGTTGGCATATATGACTGTACACTTATTGCAAAGCTGTGTTTGGCTTTGCTGGTGGTATATGTGTACCTGATGTTTAGGAGGTCAAGGACACTCTTGTGGGTCTTCATAGGCTTGTACATACAGGTGTTCACATATACCATCTTGTAGGTTTGGAGCTTGTGGCTAAGGGCTCCTTTACAGTAAAGAGCGACCTGCATTGAGATTGACAGGCTGTGAGGATGGGTTGTATCTCCTCCTCATGCCTGCTTTAACCCTTTAAACCTCATGCTGGCATGCATGCACACAGTTGCGAACTGGTTTAAAGAGTTGTGTTCAACAGGAATATTTCTCCATGGCACATGTACATATGTACACACCCCTCTGTTGCCTTTGTAAAAGACGGGGGGGGGGGGGGAGTTGGGGGCAGCAAAACTGCAGCTCAACCACGTGAATTTACTGCTCCCCCCCCCCCCCCTTCAACCACTAAGTCCTAAGGCTTCATTTGCACAGACATGTGTGTTTTCTGCATAGAGGGTACATTGTTGCCAGCAGAGATAGTGGAAGATGCTAAGTAATATATGCGCCTAAAATACTTGCATTTAAACACAAACAATTCTTCCAATGGCTTAATGCGTGTATGTGTATATGTACTTTCATGCATTTATACACATTTACACACAGAAAATCTGCAGATATGTGTGCAGCACCTGGAAATCCCTTCCCCTGACGGCTGGGCAGGTACACTTGCTAAAAATGAGTTCCCTGTCTAAATCTGTATACTTCTTTCAAAATACTCCAGTCTTTATTCCCAAGACAGTTTTTTGTAAATTGGATAGTACTGTGGTGTCCTTCTGTTGGGCAGCGGGGGACTCCTGACTGGCTAAGCTGAATCTACAGTTGCCCTTATCGTGTAGGGGCTTGGCTCTGCCCAAATTTCAATCTTATTTTTGGGTGGCAATAATTGGTTATTGCACACTGGTGGATCACCCAGCCAAGGCATAATCTGGAGGTGACCCTGGAGGTGGCTTTGTTAGGTTCCTGTGCAGCCCTCAGCAGCTTAGTCTTCAGGGGCCCTCGGGCCCATTCGTCCATAACTGACCCTATGAAGGTAACCGTCCATGTGTGGAATCAAGCCACAAGCATATAGAGAGCACTTTCTATGTTTTCTCTGTATCTTTTGTTGTGGGGTAACCCTTCACTTCCTCATCTACACATCTCTACTCGATCTGCAACTGTTGACAACCTAAGGGGCAATTTCTTTGAAGCATATCATCTTAGAAGGGAAAGTAGTGCCTTTTACTACCCTAAGGCGGGCTTACTCCCTGCCAAGATCTATGGCATTTAGGTAGTGGCAACTGAAACATGCTCTTGCTGCTCAATTTCCAGAACCTGTTATATTGGCGTTTGACCCGACTGAACGCCTTCTTGCCTCGAAAATGATGGGGAAACCCATGTCTTCCCTGTACCTTCGTCCCTGTCAGGAATGAACTCAGCACTGGTGGTGGGACTCACCTGCCGTGTGGGCTGCAGTACCAGGGCTGACCAGCGGGTGCTCTCAGCAGCCAGAAGCTCACTCCAGGCAATCAGCCAACACCTGGGGCTGATTGCAGGGGGTGTATTTAAGGAATGGCCAGACCTGTGATCAGGGCCTTGGTGTATGTTTTCCCATGAGCCCCTGTACCTGGTATCCTGTGTTCCTGCCTCGTTGCTGACCCTGCTTGATCCTGACCTCTGCTTACCGTCTCCTGTTGAACCCCTGGCTTGCCTGACCATCCTTCTGCCTGATCCCCTGTACCACGCTGTCCGTGAGTTACTGAACCCGGCTTGTGACCCTGACTATTCTCTGCCTGCTCCCCCTGTACCACGCTGCCCGCACGATACCGACCCGGCAAGTCTGACCTCGCCTACTCCTGACAGTCGCCCATCCATCCCGCTCGGATCGGGATCTGTCATCCCATCCATCCCACTCGGATCGGGATCTGTCATCCCATCCATCCCGCTCGGATCGGGATCTGTCATCCCCTTCACAGCAGGCTCAACCCGGGCACATACCCTCAGCGGGACCCCTCTGCCACCGCCGGGGGTGCCCAGGAACGCGACCTGGTTTCAGTCTTGCACCAAGTCCATCCCCACCATCAGGGGCCCTGGTGAAAAGGCAGACTGGGACTTAGACTCCGCTTCCTGGGAAACCCCGTGCCGTGGACCACTAGAGATCCCGTTGGGCGGAGCCTGACAGTACCTTGCGGCCTGCCTGACCATTCCACCTCTCCAGCCCTGACTACGCCTGTGTTCTTGAAGCCTGCTACTTCCCTGTGTCAGTCCACACATTTCTGGTCACACCCGGATCCCTAACAGTCCCTCTGTAGCCTATGACACTAAATCCAATGACTGTTGGTCATCCCTGAGCTTACGGAGGAGAACTGGAAGGACTGTATCTCAACCTATGTGACTTCTATGATTTCTGCTAAAGATCAGTCTATACAGCTGAAATTTATACACAGGGCATATCATACACCTCAATGCTTGGCCAATATTGACCCTTTTATTCACATGGTGTGGTCCTGTCCTATTCTTTTCCCCTTTTGGGAGTCAGTGGTTGATGCTCTTTAATGATATGTGCGATCTGGCCTTACGACCCGATCCGCTTCTTCTATTGCTGAGTTAAATGGAAGATGTGGAGGCAGAAAGATACACCAAGCTCTTCCTTATCTATGCCTCCTTTTATGGAAATTTTACTACGTTGGAAGTCTCCTACACCTCAAACTGTGTCCACTTGGAGAAAGGCTATTAACTCAGTTCTACTCCACAAAATAAAATATGAGAGTAGGAATTGTCCTTGCAAATTTGATAATTTATGGTCTACCTGGATGGCCGTATATGGTCAGGATGCTTTAGATGGAGTTTGACCAGTTTCTAACCTTTGTCCTTCTCCCCTCCTTATCCCTTTTCACCTCCATCCCTTCCTTTCCCTTCTTGGCCTTCTCTATGGGAATCAGATTTCTTGAGTTGCCGATGCTCCCCACCTTCCCTCCCCTTCTCCATTTTGCTTCTCCCCCTTTTCTACCCTTTTTCTTAGACACCTATTGTGTCGACTTATCTCTCTAAAAACCGAGGAAAAAGCTACCCAGTATGCCCTGACCACTTAGTGTGACTGCCTTCGAGGCCTTTAATCGGCTCTCAAAAGCTGTGTACTAATGATCAGATTATCGGACAATCATTCCAAAGTGGTAGTTTTCATCTGATTTCCTCATCGTGTGCACTAAGAGTTAGACTCACAGGGGCAACATTTTCTTTAATGCACTACTTACTATAATATGGAGGATTGTAAAGTTAACTACAGTATACTCTGTTTAATCACTTCTTAATCTTTTGAACATAGAATGTACTTCAATGTTGATAAACCTTTGTACACTGTGTGAAAAAAACCACATTTGCCATATGCTGTACTGTGTAAAACTTATTGAAAAGGAAAATAAATATGGATACTGTCTGTCTATCTATCTATCACACAAAATTGTGTTCCTCTACAAACTTATGTGGAGATCATTGAGCCCCTAGTTAGAAAGTAGAAAACAGACATTCACATTTCTGGCACAATTAAGAGGAATCAATTATACCTTCATTCTTAATAATTTAAGCTACACTAAATTCCCTGCAAATTGACTATAACTGAACTGTTATTTGATACCTACTTATCATCAATTTAGGGATCATCTGTGAACATTTCTGTGTTGTAAATCCTGTCAAATGGCTTCTATGTGTAAAGTTTTTGCACGCCTAAGATAATGAAATTAGATAGTAAGCAGGGCTGTGCAGACTCAGAGGCAGGAGAGGGCGCAGCTGGAGCAGATTGCCTTTTTATGTTGGTTGTTGACCTATCATGTTTACTTGGTAAACATTGTATACCCTATCAGGGGTGGACTGGCAACTCATGGGGCCCCCGGGCAATAGGGGATCATGGGGCCCCTGTGTCCTTGCGCAAACTCAAAAAAGCCTATGAAAAAGGTACCAGGGGCATCTCATGGGGCCCCCTACTGACCCCGGGCCCTCGGGCAGTGCCCGAGTTTCCAAATGGTCAGTCCGCCCTTAGGCAGTGCCCGAGTTTCCAAATGGTCAGTCTGCCCCTGTACCCTATCACTTCACACTCATCCAGAACATCTTGTGTAAAGAACTTATCTGTTGTGGATTCATCCAGCATGGCAACTGTCATTGGTGCAGTTGGTTGTCAGTTGACAGTCTCTCTTGGCACACTAACCTCCTGCCACTTTCCCTACTGATCCTCTGGGTCCTTTCATCTACTCACTGCTGCTGGACCCATGATTTTACATGCTGTGGCCTCCTCCTTATTTCCTGTGTACTTCTACTCTATTATAATTTAAGGCATTGGTCCCAAAATGGCAGCTCATGGATCAAATATAGCTCTTAGCCTGTCGTTAACCAGCCCTTGGGAAACTATTCCTCCCATTGACATTAACTATAGGACACAATTCTTCCCACTGACGCCAACGATGGAGAACCATTCACCCAATGACAACAAAAGGAGGATGCTATTCTACCCTCAGGCACCAATGACGGGAAACAGTTCTTCCCACTGACCCCAGTGAGGTGGCACTTAGCCTCCCACTGACTCTAACAATAGGGCACTATTCTTCCTTCTACTGACGATGGCGGCTAGGTAATTTTTTAATCTCGTTGATCACTGACCCTAGGAAAAGGTTTACTCCCACTGATCAGTGATGTTGGGACATTTTGTACTCCTACTAGCCACAGTTTGACCCTGTCTAAGTCTGAAAAATAGTGAATTGGCTCTTAATTTAGAAAGTTTGAGGACCCTGATCTAAAGTATTAAAGTGAACATGAATATAGGCTTCTGATAGCACATGCTTTGACTAGCCTATGGTACCACAGAAAATTACGTGCATATTGCGAAGTACTTAATCACATAATAAAATTCTCTTTGAATGAGTTACAAGATACCATAGCTCCCAGATGAAAATGGATTTTGGTTATTATGTTGATGAAGTTCTGTTTCAGTTTCCCTATGCTTATGATTATTCTTATTATACAGTATTTATAAAGCGCCAGTAGTTCGCTCAGCGCTGTACATTACAAAGGGGGACAGAACATGTGACAGAACAATACCAATACAATGTGATACACGAGGGGTTCGAGGGCCCTGCTCTTTCGAGCTTACAATCTAGGAGGGAGGGGGTGGTGGCACAGGAGGAGATAGCTGTGGGGGATGGAGTGGTAGGAAGAGTGGAGGAGGTCGGCAAGTTAGCAGGGGGTGGGGTAGGCTTCCCTGAAGAGATGGGTTTTCAGGGTGCGCCTAAAGGAGAGGAGAGTAGGTGATAATCTGATGGGTTGGGGCAGGGAGTTCCAGAGGATGGGTGACACCCTGGAGAAGTCCTGGAGGCGGGCATGGGAGGAGGAGACCAGGGAACTAGAGAGAAGGAGGTCTTGTGAGGAGCGGAGTGTGCGTGCTGGGCGGTACTTGGATATTAGGTCAGTGATGTAGTTCGGGGCAGTATGGTGGACAGCTTTGTACGTCAGCGTTAGGATTTTGAATTTGATCCGTTGCGCAATCGGAAGCCAGTGGAGGGATTGGCAGAGGGGGGTGGCAGAGACAGAGCGGTTGGAAAGGTGAATGAGTCTGGCAGCCGTATTCAGGATCGACTGAAGCGGGGATAGCCAGCGGTGAGGCAGGCCAGTGAGGAGGGAGTTGCAGTAGTCGAGTCGAGTCGTGATATGATGAGAGAGTGGATGAGCTGTTTAGTGGTTTCTGGGGTTAGGAACGTGCGGATTTTGGCGATGTTGCGGAGGTGGAGTCTGCACGAGTTTGTTAAAGATTGGACTTGGGGCTGGAAGGATAGGTTGGAGTCCAGAATGACACCCAGTACTCTGGCCTGCAGGGCGGGTTTGATGGTAGCGTTGTTGGATGTGACGGAGAAATCAATGGGGGGTGGTGTCCGGGCTGGGGGGAAGACAAGAAACTCGGTTTTGGAGAGGTTCAATTTAAGGAAGTGGAGCGACATCCAGTCTGATATGTCGCTCAGTAGGTGTGTGATTCGGGCTGAGACCAAGGGGGTGAGGTGGGGGGTTGAGAGATAGATTTGTGTGTCGTCGGCATAGAGGTGGTAGTTGAAGCCGTGAGAGTGTATGAGTTGGCCAAGGGAGGAGGTATAGATGGAGAAGAGAAGGGGCCCAAGGACAGAGCCTTGAGGGACCCCAACAGAGAGGGGGAGTGAGGGGGAGGTGGTAGCATTATAGGTAACGCTGAAGGAGCGTTGTGACAGGTAGGATGAGAGCCAGGAGAGAGCAGAATCTCTGAGGCCGAGGGAGTGTAGTTTTTTGAGGAGGAGGGGGTGGTCGACTGTGTCGAAGGCCGCAGAGAGGTCAAGGAGTAGGAGCACTGAATAGTGGCCATTAGCTTCGGCGGTTAGCAAGTCGTTGGAGAGTTTGAGTAAGGCAGTTTCGGTGGAGTGTAGGGGACGGAAGCCGGACTGTAGGGGATCGAGGTTGTTGTCGTTGAGGTGAGAGCATAGGCGGGTGTAGACTAGGCGCTCGAGGAGTTTAGATGTAAATGGGAGCAGGGAGATGGGTCTGAGGTTGTTCGGGTCATTGGGGTCCAGGGAGGGCTTTTTAAGTATGGGGGTGATGTGTGCATGTTTCAGAGGGGAGGGGAAAGTGCCTGAGGAGAGGGAGAGATTGAAGATGTGGGTGAGGGAGCGTAGGATGGAGGAGGAGGAAGGTCGTAGGAGTTGTGAGGGGATAGGGTCGAGGGGGCAGGTGGTGAGGTGGGCATCAGAGAGGATCTTGGAGACTTCCTCGATGGTAGTAAGGTCAAAGGTGCGGAGTGTGGGGGGAGCTTCAGTATGAGGAATGTAGGGTGGGGTGGAAGAGGAGGTCAGAGCAGTGGTGGGGCCATGGGAGAGGGGTGATGAGGGGATAGCTGAGTGAGGGTGAAGGGGGTTGGAGAGAGTTTGAGCAACGACGAAGTCCCTGCGAGTTATGTCGAGGGGGGATGAGGGGGTAGCTGTGTGAGAGGGGATGGGTTGAGAGGGTGTGTGAGTTGCGGCAATGTCCTTGCGAATTGTGTCAATCTTGTTTTTGAAGTGATTGGCAATCTCAAGGGCAGTGAGTGAGGTGCTGGGTGGAGGTGGGGGTGGAGAGAGTAGAGAGTTGAAGGCAGAGAAGAGTCGGCGAGGATTGGAGGAGAGGGCCTTGATGAGGGTCAAGAAGTAGGCCTGTTTGGCAGCATGGAGGGAGGAGGTGTAGGTGTGGAAGGCAGATTTGTAGCGGGTGAAGGCTTGTTGGGATTTGGTTTTGCGCCATAGTCGCTCCAGGGCACGACTTTGTCGTTTGAGGGTTTTGGTGTGATCAGTCTGCCAGGGCTGGAGCGGTCGGGGTCTGATGTTGCGTGTGGTTAAAGGCGCTAGTGAGTCAAGGGCTGTTGAGAGCGCATTGTTGTAGGCGGTCAAAGCCAAGTCGGGGCAGGACAGGGGGAGGATGCGGTCGTGGAGTTGATCAGCTGCAGAGTGGAGGGAGGCAGGGTTAAGGTTGCGGAGGTTACGGCTGGTAGTAGTGTGACATTTGGAGGGGTAGGCGTTGGAGGACGAGGAGATAGAGAAGGTGATCAGGTTGTGGTCAGAGAGAGGGAAGGGGGTGTTAGTGAGGTTGTGGGGAGCGCAGCGGTTGGAGAAGACAAGGTCTAGGATATTTCCGTCGGAGTGGGTGGTGGATTGTATGCACTGTGCAAGTGCAAAGGAGGAGGTTAGGTGGAGGAGACGGGCTGTATCTGGGTTGTCGAGGTTGACAGGGATGTTGAAATCCCCAAGGATGATTGTGGGTAGCTCAGAGGAGAGGAAGAAGGGTAGCCAGGAGGAGAAGTCATCCAGGAAGCGGGGTATGGATCCAGGAGGCCGGTATATCACAGCAATCTTCAGGGGGGTTGGGGAGAATAGTCGGACGCAGTGGGCCTCGAAGGAGGAGAAGGATAGGGAGGGGGGGTTTGGGAGGACTCGGAAGGTGCTCTGCGGTGACAGGAGCAGACCAACCCCACCACCTTTACGACCGTTAGGCCTGGGTGAGTGGGTCCAGGTGAGACCTCCGTAGGAGAGTGCAGCAGGGGAGGTAGAGTCAGTGGGCTGGATCCAGGTTTCCGTGATCGCTAGGAGGTTGAGGGAGCAGGAAACAAAGAGGTCGTGGATGGTGGTAAGCTTGTTGCACACCGATCGGGCATTCAGGAGTGCACATGAAAACGGGGGGGAGATTTTAGGGAGCAGGGGGACAGATACTAAGTTGTGGGGGTTGCAGTAGGACGTGGAGGTGGGAGGGTGTTGAGCGGGTGAGGGAGGTGGAGGGCCAGGATTCGGGGAGATGTCCCCCGCGGCTAGGAGGAGGAGAAGGGTGAGAAAGGTGGCATGGGAGCGGGATGTGCAGGAGCATGATAAACTACTAGTGGTGGTGTTGGGGTCAGTGGGAGAGTGGAGTAATAGGAGGAGGTGGTGGGTGCCATAGAGGGGCGAAGGAAGCAGTGAGGACACAATATACAATTGTTTGGGAGGGGCAGAGGGATATAGTGAATGGATTTTGGGAATGGAGGAGAGGAAAATGAGGAGGAGTGGAAGAGGCATTTTGGGGAGGTGAAGAGAGCAATAGTAGGGAGATGATAGCAGTGAGGGGGAGATGTACAGGTTGTGGGGTGGAGCAGAGGGGTAAAGAAATGAGATTTGGGAACAGAGGATAGTAATATGATAAGGAGAAGAGGGGCGTATTATATAAAGGTACACAGAGTGGGTCTCAGGCATGTAAGAGGTTTCCCAGGGTGTTTGCTTGCAGTCTTCCAGCATGCAGTAGAGCTTCTTGCTGTTGTGTCTTCCTGCTGCTTAAGTTCTCCTGCTTTAGTTCAACTGCTGTGTTTAACTGCTTCTTCTATGCACTCCTTCTAAGCCGCACTCTTCTATGCACTCCTTCTAAGCCGCACTCTGTGTTTAACTGCTTCTTCTATGCACTCCTTCTAAGCCGCACTCTTCTATGCACTCCTTCTAAGCCGCACTCAATCTGAAGCAGCACCCCCATCAGAGACTTTGCCCCCCATCAGAGATCTCCCCCATGAGCTGATCTAAATTTATAGGGAGATGCTCAAATGAGCATTCAACTCCACCCCAATTAGAAGCTGATAAGGATCAAGTGAGTAGTGGGGGATGTTTCTCTCAGGAAACAGACACAATCATAAAACGGGTGCAGCTGGAGGTGAGAACTGGTCAACTGGTCAACTGATAAGTAAAACACAATAATCCATCTATGTTGCAACACCTCCCCCAGTACATAGATAACTGTAGAGCTACCCCCGCAGGAGCTGCGTGTTGTTTGGGTCCTTTGCTATTTCCCTTGACTCTGTAAATAACCTCAGTCTCTCTGGCACACCCGGTTGAATGAAAACTGCTGTAAGCACTGATAGGAACACAAGTGTGGATACCTTTAACTCGACTGGGAGTTAGCATCAGGAAGTAGACACAAGACCGTTTAGTTGTAAATGAACACAATGCATTGGTAAAAATTAGAATAAATGGTGGTTTGAGCATAAATAAGCACACAGAAGGTAGGTTCAAACACAGTCTGCAAGACAGTACAATCACTGCCAAAGTCAACTACTAAATCAGCAAAGTCAGCAAAAACTCTGTATACAGTGCATCCAGAAAGTATTCACAGCGCTTAACTTTTGTTATATTACAGTCTTATTCCAAAATGGATTAAATTAATTTTTTTCCTCAACATTCTACAAACAATACCCTATAATGACAACGTGAAAGAAGTTTGTTTTGAAATCTTTGCAATTTATTAAAAAAAATAAAAAAAAAAAAAAAACATGTACATAAATATTCACAGCCTTTGCCATGACACTCAAAATTGAGCTTTGGTGCATCCTGTTCCAATTGATCATCCTTGAGATGTTTCCACAACTTGATTGGAGTCCACCTATAGGAAAATCAGTTGATTGGACATGATTAGCAAAGGCATAAACCTGTCTATAAAAAGGTCCCACAGTTAACAGTGCATGTCAGAGCACAAACCAAGCCATGAGGTCTAAGGAATTTTCCGTAGACTTCTGAGACAGGATTGTATCAAGGCACAGATCTGGGGAAGGGTACAGAAACATTTCTGCAGCATTGAAGGTCCCAGTGAGCACAGTGGCCTCCATCATCCATATATGGAAGAAGTTTGGAACCACCAGGAATCTTCCTAGAGCGGGCCACCTGGCCAAAATGAGTGATCAAGGGAGAAGAGCCTTAGCCAGGGAGGTAACCAAGCACCTGATGGTCACTCTGAAAGAGCTCCAGCGTTTCTCTGTGGAGAGAGGAGAACCTTCCAGAAGAACAACCATCTCTGCAGCACTCCACCAATCAGGCCTGTATGGTAGAGTGGCCAGACGGAAGCCACTCCTCAGTAAAAGGCAAATGGCAGCCCGCCTGGAGTTTGGCAAAAGGCACTGAGGGACTCTCAGACCATGAGAAACAAAACTCTTTGGTCTGATGAAACAAAGAGTGAACTCTTTGGCCTGAATGCCAAGCATCATGTCTGGAGGAAACCAGGCACTGCTCACCACCTGGCCAATACCATCCCTACAGTGAAGCATGGTGGCACATCATGCTGTGGGGATGTTTTTCAGCAGCAGGAACTGGGAGACTAGTCGGGATGAAAGGAAAGATGAATGCAGCAATGTACAAAGACATCCTTGATGAAAACCTGTTCCAGAGCGCTCTGGACCTTAGACTGGGGCGACGGTTCATCTTTCAACAGGACAACGACCCTAAGCACACAGCCTACAAAACAAAGGCGTGGGTAAGGGCCAACTCTGTGAATGTCCTGGAGTGGCCCAGCCAGAACCCAGACTTGAACCCAATTTAACATCTTTGGAGTGATCTGAAAATGACTGTGCACCGACGCTCCCCATCATACATGTAGCATCATACTCAAAACGACTTGAGGCTGTAATTGGTGCTAAAGGTGCTTCAAAAAAGTATTGAGCAAAGGCTGTGAATACCTTTGTACATTTAGTTTTTTTCAATTTTTAATAAATTGCAAAGATTTCAAAATGCACTTCTTTCATATTGTCATTATGGGGTATTGTTTGTAGAATGTTGAGGAAAATAAAGAATTTAATCTATTTTGGAATAAGGCTGTAACATAACATAATGTGTCAAAAGTTAAACGCTGTGAATACTTTCTGGATGCACTGTATCCGCATTAACTGAAACGTGAATGATAACTAGCTTTAAGAGCTGATTCACACATGTGCAGTGTGGATTTAAGCTCACTTTTCACAACTAATTGATACAGTAGTTGTTCACAGGTTCATGTCAGGTTTATGTCAGGTTCAGGATAGGATTAGCACAGGATCTTATCTTGTTCACACATATGCGGTTTAGAAATGGTTCCCATAGAAGTCAGTAGCATGTAATCCGCACCTAAACCAGACCACACTGCTCGGAAATCGTACATGACTCTTTTTAAAACCACACTGAATCGGCACTGCCAGTGCACCAGACATATGTGAACAGGCACCATAGGAAGCAATGTTTTTTCACGTCATGCAGATTGGATGCGTTTCAAACCACATCCAATCCACATATATGTGAACTGGCACTAACTAGTTCAGACTGCACTCTAGAAGAATGTCAAGGATGTGGTGCAATTTCCCCTGAGAGGTACCTCTTAACATAAGCAAGGTCTCTGTGTAGCAGCTGTAAAGAGGCAGTCCTTAGTCCTAACTCTTCAGACAGCTAGCGTCAGGCCCAATTGTACCATTAGTGCACAGGAGAACAGTCCCAGTCAAGCCTGGGGGCAGCAATAAGGCTACCAGATGTCTATGTGGCACCACCCCCGTAGGAGTTGCAAGAGAATTTGGGCCCCCTATATTCCTGCACAGCCAGGCATCACACACTATTCATTCAGACTTGCATTAGAAGACAGAAAAACAGTCCTTGAGATTTGTTTTGAATCTTTATTAGGGATGTAGAACTTGGATGGGGTAAGAGGTGTATGGGATGCCCAAGGGAATGGCAACTGAAAACAAACTTCCCAAACTATACTACAAGTCTTTATGCACACAAACATCCTCTTCTGGAGAGCTCTCCAGCGTCTCCTGGTGTACCACCCCAGACCCCAGATAAATCTTCTTTACCCAGCTGTCTGGAGGAATCCCTGGGAAAGGGAATCCAAAGCTGCCACTTAAAATGTAAGAGTTGTGGGTGTAGAGCTAGTCAGGTTCCCTACCCAAATGCTCTCTTCCCTTTCTGGCCCAAGTGGTGTAGGAGTAATCGTGGAGTCCTTCTCCTGTGCTACTTTTGGGTAGGTGGCTGCTAACAAGCCTGTCAGCTGAGCTGCTCCTTCCCTGCCACCTGGTGGTCCTCTCTCAGGGGCCAGTGAAGTCCACAGCTTTATTCCTTTCAAGGTCCCTTTGCCTGGAGGTGAGCCCCTTCCAGCTTTGGCTCCTTCCCAGGCTCCTGAATCTCAGCCTCACTTCTCCATCTTCCTCTCCTCCAACCCACATCCTACTGAGCAGGCCACAACACTTTTAAGGGTGTCCCAGCCCTTTGACAAGTCTTCCGTTGGGGATTGGTTGGGGTCCCTCAAGAGTGCAGCCAGCTACTCCTCAGATCCACCCACTGCCTCTAGAGCCTTCCTCCAAAGCTCCAGAGTAGGGGAAATTCCAGAGGGGCTGGCCTGCAGAGCCTCTCAGCCCTGACCATAATTTGACCCAAGTCTGGCTATTACACCTGGGCTGTTGTTCAACCCCTATCTAACCATTGGAATCTAGCTCCCCCTAGCTACCTAGGAGAACGTTACAACTATATGGTCAGTTCCTAAAGGTCTCAGTCTCTCTAACAGCAGATAGTAAATCTCCACAGTAGCAGGTCAGCAGTCTCAGCAATACTGCAGCTCACCATCTAGTCATACACAGTAATTAATCCACTCTCCGCTCTGCAATCAGGTGACTCTGGCTGTCAGTACCCCAGAACTCAGCACTCTGGATCCCGCTTGGGTCACCAGTGATGGTGCACATTGGATGGCGATGTGCACTCTCCAGTCTCCCTCATGGCAAGGGGACATTTGGTCCTGCACATCCCGGGAAAATGTAGTTCTTTCCCCTGCTCCCGGCAATCTACTCTCTGTTGAATGTAGTTCAAAAGCTTTTGATCACCACAGCAGAGTCTCTGCTCTGGACTACAGTTCCCACAGTGCATTGCTGCCTGACTCAGTCAGGCCTTGTCTTTGCCTTGCTTTGTCCCTTGCGCACAGAGATCTCTCCAGATTCTCTGAATCTTTTGATATTATGTACTGATATATTTAAAGTATTTGCACTTTTAGTTTGAGGAACATTATTCTGAAATTGTTTGACAATATTTAGATTTGTAAACCTCTGCCCATCTTTACTTCTGAGACACTCTGACTCTCAATGATTTTTATACCAAATCATGTTACTCACCTGCTGCCAATTACCCTAATTAGTTGCAAAATATTCTTCCAGCTCTTCCTTTTTAGTACCACTAACTTTTTTGAGACATGTTACTTCCATCAATTTAAAAAATACCTATTTTTTGTTAAAATTGTACATCTCAGTTTAAACATTTGACATGTTTTCTATATTCTATTGTAAATAAAATATGGGTTTATGAGAGTTACAAATCATTGCATTCTGTTTTTATGTAGAGTTTAATCTTACAACTTTTGTGGAATTGGGGTTGTAAGATAAGGGTCTGTTACAGATAAAGGAAATCCCAGTGTGTTCCCATTTACCTGCAATTTAAATAGTGTTTATTTAGTTTTTTTTGCAAATGTTGGTTTTCATGTAATAAGCTGTATACATATACAGATGCACCACTTCACAGGCAGGTCAAGGGCACTCCCTATGCATAATATTTAAAGGGGTTTTCCATTTTAAATGTTAACCACAAAACATTATTAAAATTGCTTCCTGTTGGATGGAATTTCAAATATTTTTTTTGCTTTGGTATGTTCCCCTAAAGGGCGGTACCCAGCCCTCCTTGTCATGTGTTTTGACAATCCCTTGCCTATTTCCCTAGAAAATGGTCATTTACTTTTTTAACATTTTCCTCCCATTGACTTCAATGGGGTTTGGATTAGGCACTCAAACTTTCTCTGAATTTGAATCCCTGGCATCTAGATATTCGTCTTAACCAGGGGTGGACTGACAACTCATGGGGCCCCCAGGCAATAGGGGATCATGGGGCCCCTGTGTCTTTGCCCAAACGCAAAAAAACCTATGAAAAAGGTACCAGAGGCATCTCATGGGGCCCCCTACAGACGCCGGGCCCTCGGCAGTGCCCGAGTTTCCAAATGGTCAGTCCGCCCCTGGCCTTAACACTACTGTTGATCATGCCATAAATTCAGTTATAAATGCCATCCTTATAACTTCCTCTGCACTGAACGGCAGTCTTAGGGCTCATGCACACTGGCAGAAGGCTGTTGAAAAAAGGTGTTTACCCACCTTACTGTCAAATGGGGCAGTTAAGACTAATGAGCTTGCTGTGTGCCAGTTATCACCAGGGGCGGACTGACAACTCATGGGGCCCCTGGGCAATAGGGGATCATGGGGCCCCTGTGTCCTTTCCCAAACTCAAAAAAGCCTATGAAAAAGGTACCAGGGGCATCTCATGGGGCCCCCTACTGACCCCGGGCCCTCGGGCAGTGCCCGAGTTTGCAAATGGTCAGTCCGCCCCTGGTTATCACTCAGAATGTCAAGTTTGCCAGGCATTATGCCTGCCAAACGTGCCCATTAAAGTTATTAGGATTGCACTGCAACTGTGTGACAAACACGGCTATGGTGGTTGCGGTGTGGTATTTCAATGTAAAGTCCCCTTTGGGACTGAAAAGGTGTTCAGGAGCAGCACAGTGGCTAAATGGTTAGCACTTCCGCCTGGCAGTACTAGGGTCATTGGTTCGAATCCCAACCATGGTACCACCTGCCTGGAGTTTGCATGTTCTCTCTGTGCCTGCATGGGTTTCCTCCAGGTGCTCTGGTTTCCTCTCACACTCCAAAGACATGCTGGTAGGTTAATTGGCTCTTGTCTGTGTATGTATGAATGTGAGTTAGGGACTTTAGATTGTACACCCCTTGAGGGTTAGGGACTGATGTGAATGTACAATATATATATGTAAAGCGCTATATAAGTACCTGTAATAATATTATCCTGGCTCTAAACCATCACTGTTCACTTTTTAAAGTCCGCCACCCATGTAAAAGAAGTCAAATCTCTGTTGAGCTGCATAGATTGACACAGGCACAACCCTGCATTGAAGTGGGTTGCAGTGCGCTATGTAAAGTTGCAGATTTGATACATTTTCCACAGCGCAACCTACACCATGGCATGATACTGCATCTTTGGGCATTTTCTTGAACACATTCTATAGCACGTCAATGAAGTAAGAAAAAAAAAGAAATTAAGGAAACAGTGCATGCACTGTAACAATGCAAAATGCCACCCCTCACAACAGATACCGGCCCAAAACTCACCACACACCTTATAATCTGATTGTACAATCTTCTTAACGGTGGGCATACACACTTTGATAAATGATCAAATTAATTTCTGATCAATCACTCCAGATAAGAATACAGGCATACCTTGGTTTACGAATTTAATGCGTTCTCCGGGGTGTTTCGTATAGCGAAAAATTTGTAAACCGAAATGCAGTTTCCCATAGGAATGCAATGGAAACGAATTAATCCGTTCCGGAGGTCAGAAAAAAGTTTAAAAAAAAGTCTTTATCTGTTCAAAACTCTTTATAAAGTGCACTTTAAAGGCATAAATACTGTACAGGGACATGATTAAAATTTTCCAGAATGGCTCCAAAACTCGATGCAAAACCTGCTCCAACACCTCCACACTTGACACCACGTGCAACCTACAAACTCCAGCATGCACAGGGCCGGTGCTATAAACCTCCCAGGCACAATTCATCCTGGGGAAACTTGCTTTGTATTGGGAAAAAAATTTGTAAATGCATTGAAAACCAATGAATCCGTTCCGGAGGTCAGAAAAAAGTAAAAAAAAGTTTTATCTGTTCAAAACTCTTTATAAAGTGCACTTTAAAAGCACGGGGCCGGCGCTATGAACCTCCCACGCGCATTGCATCCTAGGGAAACTTGTTTCGTATTGCGAAAAAAATATTCGGAAACCAAGGCATTACTTTCAATGGATTTTCATTCGTAAACCGAAAGTTACGTTAACTGAGGCATTTGTAAAATGAGGTACACCTGTAATCTCTAGCATCAACAACCCAAATAATAGATATGTCACAACATGGGGAAATGAAATTCAACTGATAGTTGAAAGATGCAATCATAAATCATTAATCACATTTCTGTTTCTACAATGCAATCTAATAATCTGATTGGTCGAAATACAGTTGGATTTATAACCAAAGCATCTCAGTTTTGCTGATTGATTGAAGGTCAATCATTTTCTGCACTGGTTGATAGACTTGGTTTGATTGAATCTTGTTGGAATACAGTGTTCATTTATTTTGTGCAACTACATCAGTATTCAGTAGAGATATATTCTTCGGCCAGTAGATGTCAGTGTTTATAGGTTTGTAGCTGCATCTATGGCAGGGGTCTCCAAACTGCGGCCCACGAGCCGGATGTGGCCCTTTGCTTACTTTTATCCAGCCCCTGGGACTCTTTTCCTTCCACTGATATGAAGCACTATTCCTTCCATTGACACCAATGACGGGGCGCTATTCTAACCACTGACACAAACGATGGGATGCTATTCCTTCCAGTGACACCAATGATGGGGCGCTATTCCTTCCACTGACACCACTGATGGGATTCTATTCCTTCCACTGACACCAATGATAGGGTACTGTTTCTCCCACTGAGACTAATGATTGGGCACTGTTCCTCTAACTGACACCAGAGACGGGGCACTGTTCCTCCCACTGATCCTAATGACGGGGCACTGTTCCTCCCACTGATCCTAATGACGGGGCACTGTTCCTCCCACTGACACCAGCGACGGGGCACTGTTCCTCCCAATGATCCTAACGATGGGGCACTGTTCCTCCCACTGACACCAGCGACGGGGCACTGTTCCTCCCAATGATCCTAACGATGGGGCACTGTTCCTCCCACTGACACCAGCGACGGGACACTGTTCCACTGACACCAGCGACGGGACACTGGTCCTCCCACTAATACCAGAAATGTGGAACTAATTATCCTACTGACACCAACGATGGGGCACTGTTCCTCCCACTGACCACCAAGCCTAGGGTATTGTTTACTTCCTCTGATGCCAGGGCATTTTCCACTCTCATGGGCCACAATCTTGCCCTCCTAAAATATGAAGGGCAGTAAACTGGCCCTTTTGTTTCAAAAGTTTGGAGACCCCTGATCTATGGTATTATACTTTATGTCTTTTCTCTGAATAAAGTTTCCTGTTTCCTTTTAGCAGGAAAGCAGCAGAAAAGCACATGTGGACTTTGCACTGTCTGTTCTGTAGGACTATATACAGAATTTCTAGCAAGCTCAACCGAGTCTTACATCCCAGTCATATCAAAGCTGATTCTGAAATCATGCGACTGACAGTGAAGTCGTTCGATTTCAAAGTTGGGTGACTTGCTGATTTGAGGTGCGATTTGCAAGACATCTGAAACCGATGTCTATGCAAATCGAACCAAAAGTAGTGCATGCTCTACTTTAGAAATTGGTGCGGCTCCGACCAAGTCAGAACCGCACCGATATGACTGCTCTAACAGAGGACAATAGGGTGCAACTTGGCATACGATTTGCAAGTCGCATGGCATGCAAATCACATGCCAAGTCGCACCCGATGTGACTGGGGTGTTACTTGATCAGAGTGAAGCTATGGTTTTTTGATTATTTGTTGATTCAATCATTGTGACTGAATTGCACATCCATTGGGCAATATATTTGAAGTGTTTGAATCTACAAACATTGAATCTACCAACCACTATGTAGTGAAAGGGCCTGTCAGATTGGATACAAATTGATTGAATAGATTAGGTAAGACCTCATAAACATTGGGGCAGATTTACTAAAACTGGAGCACTCAGAATCTGGTGCAGCTGCGCATGGTAGTCAATCAGCTTCTAACCTCAGCTTGTTCATTTAGCCCTGGTTCACACTGCCGCGATTTCAGGTGCGATTTTTGAATTGAAATCATACCTGAAATCAGATCTAATGATTGTGAATGTGTCTTAACATACGTGATTTTCTGCAGCGCGATGTTAAAAGTAGTTCTTGTATTACTTTTCCTGCAGTTTGTTGTGACTTCACATACATAGACTACAAAAGAAATCGCACAGCAAAACGCAGGTGTGTTCTAAATATGTGCGATTTGTGATCATTTTTATTAACCCTTTCCTAGTTTTTTTCCTGCTATCTCTGCCTGTTCAAACCTGACCATCACATTGTTCCTCCCTGTGACTAGTACAGTGATTGGCCTTTTACTACATCACGTGATCAGCTGTGGCCGTAGGACACAGCAATCACGGAGATTGTCGGGTGCATGCCGCTTGGGGCGCGCGGGACAGCGCGTTCTGGGAGGATGTCATATGACGCCCTCCCAGAACTGGACAACCGCGCTGTAGCCATCACTCGGCTATAGCGCGGTTGCCAAGTGGTTAAATCTTCTGGAATGTTCAGCTGTTAGTCAGGTGACCCAAGGTACCTATAAGAAGAAAGAAGTTGGTGTTAGAGTGGCGGTGCCGGCAGAAGAAGATGGATCCCTCCCTCCTGCCCATTGTTGCGGTCCTTTATTGTGTGGTCTTGTCCCTTCTGCTGAAGGGCGCAGTTTATTGATTTGTAACTGATTGATGGTTTGAGCTGTACTAGCTGAACTATTTATATGTTTAAACAAGTACCTCGGTTATTTGGAGTAGTTAGTGTAACTATACTTACTGTTATGAATAAATCATTATTATTGGTCAAATTGTTATTACTATACCAATAATAAAGGGCCATGACCATTTCATACCATTATATCTGGTTTTATAGGCTTTTACTCTGATGTGGATGCAGTATTTGGGTTCTGTCTCCGGTCCCATTACCAACCTTATAGATCGCTAAAAAGATCAATGGTTTGAATGGGAACTTATCTGAGAGGCAGAAATTGCTCAAGGAACCCCTAGCAACCTCTGGAGGAACCCTATGATTCCATGGATCCCTGGTTGAGAAACCCTGCTCTTAGCTGTCCTCATTTCCCTGGAATACTACATTTAGGGCCTGTTCACACCAGAATGTTGCGGGTTCCGTACCATACAGTCATTTTAGCAGGGGTTCCCTGAGAGTTATTTCGCTAACAGCGCTGCTCCTCCATGGTGAGTGAACGTTGGCACCAGGGGCAGACTGACCATTTGGAAACTCAGGCACTGCCCGAGGGCCCGGGGTCAGTAGGGAACCCCATGAGATGCCACTGGTACCTTTTTCATAGGCTTTTTGAGTTTGAGCAAGGACACAGGGGCCCCATGATCCCCATGAGTTGTCAGTCCGCCACTAGTTGTCACCCCAGGACAGGAAATGTGTTATTTGCAGGATCATCGGGTGAAAATAAAAGAAAAAAGACTATAAAAAAAAACGTATGCAGCCATCATACTTTATGGTGCCCATACACTAGACCAGTGTTTCTCAACCTTTTTTTTAGGTAAGGCACCCTTTAAAATTACAGACAGTCCCGAGGCACCCTTTAAAATTATGGATAGTCTTGAGGCACCCCATTCTAAACATTCTAATAGTTTTATATAATGCAGCAACATCCACACATGTAGGACACCCAACGTTAGAAGGGATTTATTCTTCAAATAACGGCAAATACACTATTGCACACTGGTACTGACTAGTATTCCCATGTTTCTCTTCTCCCTCAGTTTTTCTCCATCACTGACCCCAGCACTGAAGCCGAGGGGCAGGGGAGGGGCAAACTAGGATTCCCTGCAGGCAGGTGACATCCTCCTTATCAACTGATGATGTCATTGGTTGTCAGGACGCTGGTGGCTAGAAGGTCATAATGGTGCACAATGACAACCTGTGGCTTTGTGTAACTAAAAGGCAGGCTTGTTCCACCCCCTGGATTGTATACAAGTTTTGGACAATTTTCAGACATTTTGCCAAGGCACCCCTAAAGAAACCTCAAGGGACCCCAGGATACCTGTGCACCCAGCTTGGAAAAGGTTGCACTAGACAAATAAATTATTCGAAAATTTGTCATTTAGACCATTCATTCGTTTTTCATCCGTTCATGGGCACAAATCGTAAATCAGTTGTGACGTTTTGTGAGCCAAAAATCTCAAGGGAACGTTTGGAAAAATTCTTCTGAACGGACTATAAAGCCATTTATAACTCTGCCCCAAATTACATCACCGGTCATATCTCCAAGTATCACCCAAACTGTCCTCTCCACTCCTCGCACAACCTCCTGCTCTCTAGCTCTCTTGTCTCCTCCTCCCATGCTCGTCTGCAGGACTTCTCCAGAGCTTCCCCCATCCTCTGGAACTCTCTACCTCAATTTATCAGACTATTGCCTACTCTGCTCACTTTTAGGCGATCTCTGAAAACCTATCTCTTCAGGAAAGCCTATCTTTCCGTCAGCTAACAATGGAATCTTCTACTCCTCCTACCGGTCCATCCCCCACAGTTACTTCCTTTTGTACCACTAGCTCCTCCCTCCTAGATTGTAAGCTCCAAGGATCAGGCCCTCCTATCCCTCTTGTATTGAACTGTATTGTTGCTGTATTGTCTCCCTTTATATTGTACAGTGCTGAGCAAACTGTTGGCTCTATATAAATCCTGTATAATAATAAATTGGAAGGTTAATGTGTTTCTCGCCAGTTAAAAATCAAACTCTTCATACTGCGCATTTGTGACAAAATAAACAAAAAAACTATTTGTCCATTGAGCGATTTATTGTTCGCCATTCGGTCATTACATGATGGCAATATCATTCGCTCTCACGACCAAGTGTTGGTTTTCCGAAAACGCATTCGAACGATTCTCTACTAGTGTATGGCCAGCATAAGGGCTGGTCAGCTGCAGTATATGTCAGTGGTGTCGCTGGGTGTAGGTGCTTCCCCAGCAGGGAGCGGACTGATGTGACAGCGGTAGGTGATCACAGAGCCTGGCACAGCCATGTACTAACAGCCGCACCTGTCACTCCGCCGAGAAGACAGAACTACATCCCCCATGATGCACCTCGGTCCTCCTCCTGTCACCAGCGGCATCCTGCACAATGCACACACAGCAGAGCTGAGACAGCGCTGCCAGGGAGGAGTCCTGAGCCCACCAGGAGCCCCTGGCACTGCCCTCCTCGCTCCCCCCCCGGATCCCCCGCAGGAACACCGCTGCTCGTCCTCCGGTCCCCCCGATCCTGCTCCAGCCCCCTCCGGTGCGGGGATCCCGGTCCGTTCCGCAGCCTCCCACACTCTTCTTCTGCGGGGGGGATTTTGGGAGGAAGGTCGGACCATTCAGCATGAGACGAGGATGATGCCAGCAAAGAAAGGTCCGGAGAGCAGATACCCCCTACACTACCTGGTATGGCACAACCAGTCCAAGGAGCTGGAGAAGGAGCTGGCCGAGAGGCAGGTGGGTGATCGCTGGCTGCAGCCCCGGGGGGCACAGGGTGGCATGGTGACAGGTGGCATGGACTCTCATCAGCAGAATGGATAGGGATCCACACACAGCATAGGGATCATCACTGCACCAAGCTGACACATCACAGCAGCCTTTTACTTTTATCTCTGATATATATATATATATATATATATATATATATATATATATATATAAATGAATGGGGGATCACACCAGGGAACTGACTGGGGGGACTGGGGTATTGTGATGGAGGGAGGCAGGATCCACATACCCACCCATTCTTTATTGGTGGAATTGTGTGCATTCCTTAATATTATGCAGCCACTGCTACACATAGCAGATACACATAACAAGATCTATATTTCATATATATATATATATATATATATATATATATATATATATATATATATATATACCTACCGTATATATATATAAAACACAGATCTATAGAGCATATAGATTTATGGATCTTTAAAGCATAGATATACTGTATATACTGATAGATCTGTTATAGACTTACTCAGATATATACTGTATATATCTACATGTAGCAGTCCCACCTTTAGTTTTCAGGGTTTCCAAATGATTGGATCCAACATTTGATTTGTTTGCTGTCAAGAGAAAAGGAGAAAAATGCATCAAAAATGATTTGATCCAACATTTATTTTTATTGGTTCTTATTAAATAAAACACATAAAAAATATTGAATTTGGGACCAAAAATTATTGGATCCAACATTTTTTTTTTGGTTGTTTTTAAAAAAAACACCCCGCAAAAAATAGATTTGGGACCAACATTTGTAGGATCCAACGTTTATGCTGTTTGTTCCTGTTAAAAAATACATGAAAAAAATATTGTTTTTGGGAGCAAAAATGATTGGATCCAACATTTGTTTTTTTTAGCTGTTATAAAAGAAATACATAAAAAAATATTGTATTTGGGAGCAAAAATGATTGGATCCAACATTTGTTTTTTTTGGCTGTTGATATTAAAAAAATTCAGTTTGGGACCAAAAATTGTAGGATCCAACATTTATCTTGTATGTTCTTTTTTAAAAAAAAATACATGAAAAAAATATTGTATCTGGGACCAACAAAGATAGGATCTAACATTTATTTTGTCAGTTGTTATTAAAAAAAAACCATAAACAATATTGGATTTGTGATCACAAATGATTGGATCTGACATTTTTGTGTTGGTTGCTTTTAAAAACAAAACAATTTTTTGGGACCAAAATACAATGACAGGTTGTAAATGTGTCAGGAAAAGAGTCGGGGTCCCTGGTGCAACCCTTGCCAGGTTTTAGGCATAGTTATGGGTTGGAATGGCCGAGCTTCATAGGAAGGGAAGGGCACATTGGATGTGTAAGTAGCACAGAGAACACATCTGCTGTCACATTGGGACTCTATGCCAAGTGCCATCAATATCGACCAAAGATCGACTCCTGCCTTATCTTGTCAGGGCAGGACATGTGACCACAACAATTAGTCACATTATTCCATTACTCTGCTGCTATTTTAAGATTTGATGAGAATCTAGATGCTCCTTCAGATAGGTGGAAAGGTTCAGGTGAACATGTCTGAATGTGGCATTTGTGTAAATATGTTTTGGAATCACAATTCATCTTGCAGCAAGGACTTGTTACATTTGTCAGATTTTTCTATTTGCTATATTTGCTTGATTTTTTTTATTGCAGTGTTAGTCCCCTTGCACACACTGGACGTTTTTACAGCTGCTGTTTTTGTCTTTTGGCGTTTTTTTATGCCGCCAGTAAATTCCCAAGCATGTTATCCTATGTGTGTCTTTAAGCTTTAATGAGTGTTTTTTGGCAGGGACGTTTTTAGCTGGAAAAAACCCCAGAACTAGTGGGATTCTAGAGGAGCTTTTAGCTGTAAAAATGCTCTAAGGCTGGTAAATGTGGGGAAACGTGGTAAAACGCAGCAAACTGACATTTGTGAGCAAAACTTTTATTTCTTGTGTAAAAAGCACTAAAATAATGCAAATGCAGCTAAATGTGGCTAAATGGTAATGCAAAAACACCAAAAAATGTGGGAAAACGTGCGTTTTTAATGGGACATTATACAGCTGACGCTACCGGCGGTTTTAAAACGCCTAATGTGCATGAGGACTAAAGCAGAAATGGAGGTGGGATCCACTTGTTTAGATAACCAGCTGATGCAACTCCCAATGCTTTAAAGTTGTGTTGGTTTCATCTTTGCATTTCCTTCATTTGATTTTGTTTTTACTATGATATGGGAAATGGCTACATTTTTTATTGCAGCTTGCTTCTTTACTGAGAAAGATCTCATGGTGGCCATATCTTTCCGAGTCTTATCTTTAGGATCTATAGTTATTTGAATTGTAAGTTAAAAATGTTCCTGTTTTGTTATGCAACCAATGCTTAGTGCTGCGTTATACTATATATCCTATAATGGCGAAATATAACATTCTTTAAAGAATGTTTTCTGATTATGTGTTGTACAAAGATCTCATTTCTCACTGCTGTCGGCAAATTTTGGTCGTGGATAAGGTACTATAAAAGACCAAAAGAGCAGCAACCTAAAAAGTGGCTTTTTACTGCTAATGACTTGGCAACAGAAACTTGAAATTTAAAAGTTACGGTAATTTTTCAATGTTTCAGGCAGGCTTTCTACCGTATGTGACAGATCACTTTTGTATGTACTCTTCAGTATGCTTTTACTGGCAATAACTCAGCAGTAATCATAGTTGTAATGGTCTTATATAATAGCATATATGGCACTAACGAGACCAACATGCCCCATGACGATCCAATCAAAATGAGATATGTTGGTAAATTTGGCCATAAGATGGCATCCAATACCAAGATTTTTTGTTTGTGTGTGTAGTCACCTTCCAGCATCAGATACTGAGGCCTCACAGAACAAATGAGTGTGATTTCCAAGGAGCAATTTGTGCACCTTCCTAATTGGCTCCAAACAAGCACCAAGCTTTGTGCGCCTGTGCAGCATCTAGGTGAGTGCACATTTGGGTTTCTGTCTCTAGTGCCCATTCTCCAATCTTTGGTGTCACAGATACAAAATTGTTCTGGATGAGAGTCTAAATACAGTAGTGGCCTTCACATAAAGAGACCCTGTCATTAGCATTTTTGTTTAAGGCCCCCCCCGTAAAATAAGAGCATTCATACTTACCTCTGTGGTGGGTACTGACTCCAGTTGTTCCTCTAAAGATGATCTCTGGCCACCTCCACTTCTCCCTTTTTTTTCCATCTGCTCCTCTTTTTTTCACCTCCATACCATATCTCACTATCCAGCCCTGCCCTTGTTCCTCTACATTGTTCCTGCACCATATTCCCCCTCCTACCCTTACCAACATCTTAGCATTCTGTTACCCACCCAACCCAGGTGAATCCACCCTCTTTACCCTTTCCTTCTCAATTCTGGACAATGCAACAACAGTGTCCTGACTTCCATAGTCATATCTACACATATCTAGAACATTCCTGCAGACAGCAGCCTAGGAACATATAGACATTAAATTTTCAGTTGGATCCAAAGATTCTACAGCATCTCAGGACCCATGATATGTAATTTTCTGTCTTTTACAGAAAATTACAGTAATTTTACTTGTTCTTGAATATTGATGTACCCTGATGACCTGTAACAGGCACTATACTTACTAATAATGAAATATTTGTTGTTATATCAGTGCATTCCCTATTACCCACCCCATATTACTCTCTTGTATGTATCTCTTTTTATTTCAAACCCAATAAAATAGTGTTAAAGATGTACGGCCACCAGAGATGCTCCAACATCTGACACACATTCGGGTATGTCAGGTGCCTGTTCCCCTACTGTGTACCATAGTTCGATCAGTTGGCCACTAGGCCCCATGCACACTGCTGCTCCTAAATTCACGTTTAGGAGCTTTTGGCTGTTTTTTTTGCCAAAGCCCCTGAACTCAACTCCATGCACTCATAAGATTTTACCAGAGGTTAGGAGCAGCAGAGTTTAGAGGCAGTAAAACTCTCCTCTTCTGAAAGCTGAGGAATCACGTTCAGGAGAAGGATGTTTTGGCAGAAAACCGCCAAATGCAGTAGAAAGATGCCTTAATGTGCGGTGTGTTTAGCACATCAGCTTTTATTTATTTCATTTGCTGGAATAAATTAAAATTCAGGCCAATGAAATAAATAGACGCCCAAACTCCAAACACTGATAAACTCTGTTAAACTGGTTTGAAAAATAGCAGATTAGGTGAGTTTATAAAGCTGATTTTCTCCTGCCGGGAGAAACGGCAATTAAAATAAACCAGTGTGCATGAGGCCTTATTGTATATTCTGTGGCATTTTGTAACGCATTGTCGTAGTCTATAGGCTGTGGAGGCACCAATACAAAAGGTGCAATGCCTGTTATTGTTGCTACCTTGTTAGTGTTATTCTTGGCCATTTTGCACCTACTGAGAAATCTTTGGGTAGTTTTTGCTAATTTAAAGCATGTATATGGTCAACATGTAAAACCATATATTCATTTCCACACTGTATTTGAAGTATTTCTAGCCTACTTCTATTATTCTAAATGATCTTGCAGTTTGTAAACTTACTATGTGAAGATCCCAACACATTTACTTCCTGGAATTCTGTGATACGTACTCACTATGCCCTGTGAGTAGGCACTGCTGTGGCACACATTTCACATAGCCTGCCTTCTGAACTACAGAGCTGCTGAGAGGAGGAGTTTCAACAGGTAGAGTCAGTGCAGGAATCACTGCTTGCAGGCAGGAAGGTATCATGGGATATGTAGTCCTTAGACATTGAACATAAACAGCAGTGGAGAAGCTGCAAAGCATGCAGGGAGTCCAGGAAGTTGTGGAAAGAGATGGCGAATATAAATATCACCCAAACCGCACACTCTGGTCTTCGCAAGACCTTTTACTCTCTAGCTCCCTTATCTCCTCCTCCCATGCTCGTCTCCAAGACTTCTCCAGGGCGTCACCCATCCTCTGGAACTCCCTACCCCAATCTATCAGACTATCACCTGCTCTACTTGCCTTTCGGCGATCACTGAAAGCCTTTCTAATTCTGGAATCCTCTACTCTACCAACCACTCCATCCCCCACAGTGACTACCTACTGTACCATTCACCCCTCCCTCCTAGATTGTAAGCTCCAAGGAGCAGGGCCCTCAAATCCCTCTTGTATTGAACTGTATTGTTACTGTATTGTCTCCCACTATAATGTAAAGCGCTGAGCAAACCGTTGGCACTATATAAATCCTGTATAATCATAATAATAATGACGAGCAGACAGGCAGAACTCACAACATGAATGGAGATTTTTCAAGTAAACTTATATTAGATTTTCTCTGCCCTAACTTCCAAGGACCTCTGCAAACAACTGATTTATATTCCTTTGTCCTGCTCACCATATTGTAACCTTGTTGAACCCTTATGTGCTTTGTTGACATTATGCATTAGAACAGGAGCTGTAAGGAACCCTTTTTTTAGTCCGCAAAAAGAAATTCCACAGGATCTCTGGACCTGCGATACATACTTTTCTATCACTTGTTCTTAGATCTTGATGTACCCTGATTACCTGTAACAGGCACTAAACACACCATTGATAAAACATCCATTGTATTGGTTCATTCACTATAGATTACTCTCTTGTATGTATCTCCTTTTATTTTAGGTCTTTGCGGTAGGGTCTTGGACCCCTAAAATGCCCGTCATTGTCGCTACATTCTTACTCTTGGCCATTTTTTTACTTCTACTGAGAAAACTGGGTATTTTTTGCTAGTTAAAATGCTTCCAAGGTAGTATGCTCTAATTTCACTGCCCTAAGTGCCAAAGACGTCCTTTAACAAATGATTGTATTGCTCTTTTTACTCACCTTATGGTAACACTGATAGACCCTTTTTTGCTGTGGAGGCATTTTGCACTAGAACAGGAGTTTTAAAGATCCATTTCTCAGTTCACATAAAAGGGAGAGAGACAGAATTCATACATTTTTTTAATTGAGTTCTCCATGTTTTATTTTACTGCACACATTGGGGTTGATTTTCTAAAACTGGGGAGTGCAAAAATCTGGTGCATAAACCAATCAGCTTCCATGTTTACTCTCAAAGCTTAATTGAACAAACTGACGTTAGAAGATGATTGGCTACCATGCACTGCTACTCCGGATTTTGCAGTCGCCAGTTTTAGTAATTCAACCCCACTGTATGTCTGTTGGAGTATATGACATAAGTTAAAGCCTTCTTAAACCTGCTGCCTTCCCTGAACATCTAGACATCTTCGGGGAGCAGCGAGGGTCAGTTTACATTTGGGGGTACCATGATTCCCTGGTTCTCTCAGCAGATGCGGAGCAGTTTTGCATATTTACACAAATGTGCACCAACAATATTCATGCAGTAATGCTCATTAGAAATACATATTACTAAATCAGTGTGTGAATCCAGGTTTAAACCTACGCTGGAAATAGCATATGAAGAATGAAGTTCTGAATCTGAACGCTAAGGGCCAGCATGTCTTATGAAAGACACATTGATGAATGAGGCCTAATGGTTCATGCTGGCAGGACACAGGCAGGACCTTTACTATGGCAAAAAATCCAATATTTCTCCTTTTGCAGATGATCACTGAGCACCTTGCGGCAGCCAGGACTTCTAACTGCTTTCTCTAATGATTTTTCATCATCTGTTTAGAGCAGACTGATATCAGATGTTATACTGTAGTTTCATCATGCTAGTAGCCTATTTTTTGGCACTCATTAGTTTTTATAAGCCCTTTTTACTCTTGAATAATGGAATCTTTGGCGTATTTACCAAGATTTCCATAACATTTTCTTGTAGCTTTGAAATGGTAATTTATCCTTCTTCATCTGTAAACTATCTGATCTGAAACTTGAACCAAACAGTTCAAGGCTATTTTCAGGCTTAGTGACAAAGTCCAGCTCCAGTTTAAAGACAAAAAAATAAAAAAAATTCTAGACCTGCACAAGTAAAAAGAAAAAGCAGCTTGATCTGCAGTACTTACCTTATGTATAGTGCTACCCTCTGTAGACTCCCTGTTCTGTGATCCAGCATTGGACCTTTTTTGGGGTAAATGACAGTCAGCATCATTGAGCTCAGTTTTTGTGAGCCAAGGCTATAAAAGTCCCATGCTCCTGGATTATGTCATCACCATCACACTGTCCTGGGCTCACAGAAGACACATCTTTACGTGGTTAAAGTCTCTACAGCATTAAAACTTTAGCTACCACTGATGAGTAAGAGGATCCATTATGACACATAGCTCCATTGAGCAAGAATAAGAGGATCCATGATGTCACGTGACTCCTCTGAGGAGCTGTAAAAGAATCCATGATGTCATGTGACTCCACTGCAGAAGAGTAAGAGGATCCATGATGTCACGTGACTTCACTGAGGAGGAGTAAGAGGATCCAAAATGCCACATGACTCCACTCAGGAGGTGTAAGAGGATCCATGATATCATGTGACTCCACTGAGGAGGTGTAAGAGAATCCATGATGTCATGTGACTCCACTGCAGAAGAGTAAGAGGATCCATGATGTCACGTGACTTCACTGAGGAGGAGTAAGAGGATCCAAAATGCCACATGACTCCACTCAGGAGGTGTAAGAGGATCCATGATATCATGTGACTCCACTGAGGAGGTGTAAGAGAATCCATGATGTCATGTGACTCCACTGCAGAAGAGTAAGAGGATCCATGATGTCACGTGACTTCACTGAGGAGGAGTAAGAGGATCCAAAATGCCACATGACTCCACTCAGGAGGTGTAAGAGGATCCATGATATCATGTGACTCCACTGAGGAGGTGTAAGAGAATCCAGATGTCACCTGACTCCACTGAGGAGGAGTAATAGGATCCATGATGCCACGTGACTCCAGTGACTCCACTGATGAGGAGTAAGAGGATCCATAATGTCACATGACTCCACTGAGGAGGTAAAAGATGATCCATGATGTCATGGGACTCCACTGAAGAGGTATTAGAGAATCCATGATGTCATGTGACTCTACTGAGAAGGAGTAGGCAGATACACAATGTCACGTGACTCCACTGCAGAGGAGCAAGAGGATCCATGATGTCACCCTACTCCACTGAAGAGGTGTAATAGGATCTATGATGTCACATGACTCCACCGAAGAGGAGTAAGAGAATCCATGATGTCATCTTACTCCACTGAAGAGGTGTAATAGGATCCATGATGTCACATGACTCCACAGAAGAGGAGTAAGAGAATCCATGATGTCATGTGACTCCACTGAGCAGAGGTAAGAGGATCCATCATGTCACATGATTCCACTGAGGGAGGAGTAGGAGGATCCATGATGTCATTTGACTCCACTGAGGAAAAGTAGGAGGATTTACAATGTCACCTGACTCCACTGAGGAGGCGTAGGATCTATGATGTCATGTGACTCCACTGAGGCAGAATAAAACTGACCATAGGCAAGTAGCTTTACAAGAAAATGTTTGTATGAACATTTCTACGAAAACTCTCAGTACATTCACTGACTTGTCTTTCAAAAGTAGTTTGAAATCTTTGCTTTTAATATTCATTTTGCAGTCAATAGACTTTCCCTACCGAAAACCACATACACTGTTTGAAATTCAATCTTTGAAGAAAAAATTTCCATCCTGTTGTGTCAAATTTTTTTAGCACTTTGATCACAAATTAACATCAATTTGACCTCCACTAATGATTAGAAAGTTGATCAAACAAAAACTTTGAGCACTTCTAGTATATGTAAAGACACATGAAAAAAAGGTATGTATGTAAAAAGTTCAAAAAACAAAACAGAATACGAGGAGGAGGGGGGGGGAGTTGTGCCTTTTTCCTTTAAGAAACATGGAGGCAGCAATTTGCTGACCACATTATGGCAATGCTGGTTCCCTGGTTATTATTCTGGCTCATTGCTCTCAACACTGGGTCACTGACCTGGAACAAGTAAGTAAAAAGAGTACAGTCTACACTTCGTACTGGCATGCTTTTTTGCTTTTTTTTGGGTCAGTGATTCAAATTAGTGAAGCGTGTCAGCCAGGCAATTAGCAGTTTCATGAGATTGTAGCGAAAGCAGCCGTCATTTTTAGCTCAGGAAAGATTTTTTTCCCAAAGAGTCTCGTATATAATTGCATCTGTTTTGGGACCTTCTTCACAAAATCACTTGTGCATTTTTGGATGCATTTGTATTTTGCATGTTTCAGCTATTGTTTCATGGAAATAAAATGTATTCAGGTCTTTGTGGTGTGGACAAATATATTTCAAATGTATTGTGAATGCATACTCTGTTCTAGCCATGTGTTTACAATGCATCAGTGTTGGCAGAAGGGAGGAAGGAAGATAGAATGTAAGGCTAAGTTCACACTAGCTTTGTTAGCAGGCATTAGACAGATGTTTGGGAAGCATTTTTGAAAATGCTACACATGGCAGCACACAGTGCTGTTCACACTGAAGCGTTAGCGTCACGGCAAAACTGACACCTCATGTCCAGTCAGGAGGAGTTGAAGCCTCCCATTCAAGTTTATGGTGACGCTGCACAAACGCTTGGCAGGCATTTGCGAGGTGTTTACGGAGCGTTAATACCATTAAACTTCATTGTAGGCGTTTGTGGTGCGGTTTTAATGCTTGGCAAACGCCTATCAAACGCCTCAAAGACGCACATAGGGTGTTTGGGGAGCGTTTGAGCAGCGTTAAAAATGCTTCCCAAATGCCTGTCTTACGCCTGTCAAATGCTATAGGGGCGTTTGGCAAGAGTTACAAATTAGTCAACTGAATAGGACAGGCGGCACCTAGAAAAAGGTAGCATGGTGCTAACACCACTGAAAATGCATGCAGTGTTTTCATTACTACACATCACTTCTTCTTTTCATGGTCAGAAATGTTTTCAATGCACTAAAGATTTAGTTGCATGGATCAGCTGAATTTACCTCCTGCACATTATAGTATTGATTCATTGAAGGGAATGCTTAATGGCGTTATACATATTTTCTTTCTTAATGGTCAGAGCTAAAAAAAAAAATGCAAAAAATATTCAGCGTCCAGTAAATTAGCCCATAGGGCTTTGAAGTCCAGGCAAATAAAAAATACAGACTCTAATACAACTCTGTATTCACTAATTCATCATTAAATTTATTTTTTTAATGCAAACTGTGTAAATATCAGATTTTTTTCTTAGTATCAGACTCTTGAAACCCCATGTATAGCAGAGCTCAGGCTGGGAGAGGGAGAAGCATCATGAGGAGCTAGTCAGTTGTCCTGCATTCCTCATGTACTTACAGGGAGCATGCTTATAAGGGGAGAAAGCAGAGTAATAGAGATGAGCTAATCAGTCTTCTGATTCTCCTTTTGTGTCCAGTCACAGGCTGGGGGAGTGATAAGACCTGTAAGGCTAAGGCTGGTCATAGACAGGCCGTTTCTTGGCCGAATTGTCGGCCGATAAACGAAAAATCGGTTGGCGCCATTGCCGATGCTGCCACCATCATCCACGACAAATGGCAGTTTTTAGTGGATTTTCCAGCATGACCGATAATACTAAATGAGAAAATCCGCGAAAAACGGCCGACGGGCTGACCCCACTAACGGAGTGAATATCGGCTGATTTTTCTTGCGGACAAAAATGTGGCCGATAAACGACCCGCCTATGGCATGCATTAGTTTACACTTGCAGTTGGTGGCGCTAACAGCAGGCCGTTGAGCCTCATTTTCACTGCTCCTCCTTAAAGTGATACTACAATCTTGTTTTTTTTCAAAATAGCAAACATGTAATACTTATCTGATCTGTGCAATGGTTTTGCACAGAACAGTCCAGATCCTCCTCTTCTTGGGTCTCCAGGCAGTGCTCCTGGGCCCTCCCTCCTATTGGGTGCCCCCATAGCAAGCTATGTGGCTCTGAGGAAGAGGCAAGTCCTCGAAACGCGTCAGACTTTTGGATGTCTAAACTCCCTATTGCGGACTGTTACTCAGCGCGGTGTTGACCCAGCTGTTTTTTTATGATGTGCCTTGACTATATTGTCGTTTGTGAGTACAACACCTACTTTATTATTTTTTATTAAACATTTTTTATGGTAATGCACTAGGCCTGTGCGCCCTCTCTTTGTTCTTTCCCCATTCAGTATATTTGGATTCCCCCGGTCCATTTGAGGGCAGCAAGGTGTGCATGTTCCAGGACATTCTTAATGTGGTTGTAGCCTGCATCGAGTCCATCCCCAAGCGCAGGAGCATTTGTGTTTGCAGGGGAGAATGTCTATGCATGGGTAAAGAACTGGCCAAAAGACAGGGCACAAAGGGTAGCTGTATACAGGATAAAAATAAAAATATTTATCTTGCATGGGGGCCAACTTTTAGCTTTTACTGTCATGAATCATCCTCCACTTGGACCATTCCATGCCTATTGGCCCTATGTGACCTTACACCTGTCATCTTGAAGGAGCGTAGTCACCGATATCTCCCATCAAGTCAGACACCTTCACATGCGCCATTGGTACCAAGGGGGAACTTCGGGAAGGGGACAGTTTCAGAGGAGAGCTGTGCTTTCAACTTTATTGGCTAGGATTTTAAGAGGTTACCTCTTCTTCTACTAATTGCTTTGGCATTGGAGGGAATGTATCGTGGTTTTGTAATTTTTTTGTTTTGGTGCAATGTGGACTAAATACATTATTAAAAATATTTTTATTTTTAAGTCAGGTAATTATTACATATTAATATCACAAATTCTTCCTTTGGGGCAGTATAAGGAGCTTTAGGCTTAGGCTTTAGGCTCTGTAAACAGTTTGCTCCAATGCCTGTTGTTTACAGACCTCAAGAGCTTACACTGAAATTTACACATGTAAAGTAAATTACAACAATGACTCCTTCCTTATCAAAGCACTCAGGGGGACATTTATCAAAACTAGAACAGCCAGAACCTGGAGTAGCTGGGCATGGCAACCAATCAAGCTTCTGTCTTTGGCTTGTTCAGTCAAGCTTTGAAAATAAAAAGACAGAAGCTGCTTGGTTGGCTCACACAGCTGCTCCAGATTTTGGCTGCTCCAGTTTTGGTAAAATCCTTTCTCAGCTGAAGTTTTCAGTCAGAGTGAGACAAAAAGACAGGTAGCTACGCCATAATTCTGTGGGAATTCCTTGTCATTTATTGGATGTATATTATTAAAAGATAGGTTGAATATGCAGTCACCGGCCACTCCATTAGGTACACCTTGCTAGTACCGGGTTAGACCCCCTTTTGCCTTCAGAACTGCTTTAATATATTCGTGGCATAGATTCAACAAGGTGTTGGAAACATTCCTCAGAGATTTTGATCCATATTGGCATGATAGCCTCACATAGTTTCTGCAGATTTGTCGCTGCACATCCATGATGCAAATCTCCCATTCCACCACATCCCTAAGGTGCTCTATTGGATTGAGATCTGGTGACTGTGGGGGCCATTGGAGTACAATGAACTCATTGTCATGTTCAAGAAACCAGTTTGAGATGATTTGAGCTTTGTGACATGATGCATTATCCTGCTGGAAGTAGCCATCAGAGGATGGGGACACTGTAGTCATAAAGGGATAAACATGGTCAGCAGCAAAACACAGGTAGGCCGTGGCATTTAATTGATGTTCAAATGGTACTGAGGGGCCCAAAGTGTTCCAAGAAAACATTCCCCACACCATTACACCACCACCACCACCAGCCTGAACCGTTGATACAAAGCACTATGGATCCATGCTTTCACGTTGTTTACTCCAAATTCTGACCCTACCATCTGAATGTCACAGCTAAAACCGAGACTCATCAGACCAGGCAACTTTTTTCAATCTTCTGTTGTCCAATTTTGGTGAGCCTGTGCGAATTGTAGCCTGTGTTTTTGTTTGTAGCTGATAGGAGTATCACCCTGTGTGGTCTTCTGCTGCTGTAGCCCATATGCTTCAAGGTTCAATGTGTTGTGCGTTCAGAGATGGTATTCTGCATACTTTGGTTGTACCGAGTGGTTATTTGAATTACTGTTGCCCTTCTATCATCTCAAACCAGTCTTTCCATTCTCCTCTGATCTCTGACATAAACAAGGCATTTTCATCCACAAAACTGCCACTCACTGGATATTTTATCTTTTTCGGACCATTCTCTGTAAATCCTAGAGATGGTTGTGTGTGAAAATCCCAGTAGATCAGCAGTTTTTTTAAAAACTCAGACCAGTTCTCTGGCACCAACAACCATGCCATGTTCAAAGTCACTTAAAGCAGAGTTCCACCCAAAAGTGGAAGCTCCACTTGTTTGCCTCTTTCCCCCCTCCACTGCCATATTTGGCACCTTTTTGGGGGGAGCGAATACCTGGTTTTGACAGGTACCCGCTCCCACTTCCAAATCAGTTCGCTGCGGCGAAGTGAGCCAGAAGTTTGGCTCCCCTCCTTCCTCCCGCAGTCTCCTGGGAAACTTCACAAGTCCCAGAAGACTGCCGGACTACTTAGGGTGCACAGCGTGACTCGCGCATGCACAGTGGGCACCTGGCTGTGAAGCCGCCAGCTATCACAGCCTGGTGCCCACAGTTGAGATACCGATGCCTGGGAAGATAAGAAGGAGAGAAGGGACAGCACGGGTGAGCACATCACTGGACCTTTGGGCAGGTGAGTGTGCATTTATTAAAAGTCAGCAGCTACAGTTTTTGAAGCTGCTGACTTTTAATAAACACAAAAACAGCTGGAACTCCACTTTAAATCACCATTCTGAGATTCTGAGGGTATAACACTGCCCTGATACGTTTAATGGACTACAGCTGGGTGAAACAGAGCTGGAAAAAGGCTAGGGTATAGTGGATAACCAATGTCAAGTGGCAGCTGTAAAGTCAGACAAATTTTGGCTTAAAGCAAAAGAAAGATAACACTAACATAAGTGTGGAATAAAGTTTTAGGAACCACACTGTAAAGAAAGACAGCAGTTTTGAAGAGCGTTCAAAGGTGGCCAACGACGTCTTAGAGGCGATATAATTAGCAATTTTCAGTATATCTATGGTCATTATAAAGGAAGTTTATTTTGCCTTCCTCAGTACCAAACCTGCAGAAGGTATGAGAGCTTGGACATGATGGTCTTTTTTCAGCCTTCTTAATTATGTAATTTAATGTACCAAATTTATATTGACCAGGTTTTCATTAATTTAGAAGAGAATAGCCAATTTATGCACCCCGGCGTGAAATGTGAACCATGACTCCACCACATCTCTTTTACCATGCACAAAAATGCTATTCTCAAATTAACTAACCAGTGTCTGAAAAGCAATAATTAGCATTTCTATTAATGTAATTAAACAGTAACTCCACGTTTGTTGAGAAAGTAATATTCCCCTGTGAGTGATCAGTATATATTGCAGGGATTTTAACAAACTTTGTTGCTGATTCCTACCCGTTTCTGCTTGGAAGAAAAAAATGCTTTTTCCATTGTGTTCTTGAGATACTAATTCTGAATGAAAGTGAGATGAGAGTTTTAATTATTAGTCAGCTGATGCACTTGCATTGTTCTAATGCGGAAAGTTGCAGTGACAGCATCCCTTTAGAATCCTTTTACCTTTTACCAAAAATGAAATTTTTTGTTGCAGAGGATGTCTAAAATCTGACTTGTAGCAGACCTATGGGAAAATCAGTGAGACAGTCACACAAGCAGGAAAAGACATTTCTGGGGATGTTCTGTATACCAGCTGTGTACAGAACTCCTCCAGGTTTCCGTATCGCATTGAATTTTACAGAAAAGACAGCATTGAAGATTAAAAAAGAAAGGTATTTTTTAAAAATAAGACTACATAACGATATGGCTTGTGCAGCAATTCTATATGCAATATTCATTTTTCTTTATTTGCTAGATTTTTTTTTCCATTATAATGGAGTTACCCTTTAAAGGCAGAGGCAAGTATTCTTGAGCCAGGCTTTGTCAGGGACATGTACAATGTTGGTTTCTGCATTTTTTCTTATTCTTTTCATGGTTTTCTTTAGGTCACCTAAATAAGTATTGTCCATGTTTACTGTAAGGGTAATCATTGACCAGCAATGGATGTTTTATCATACATTCTTTCACTATATAAAACATCAGAATGCCGGTGCTCCTTTACCTTCAATAAAATGTTCAAAGGATGTCCACACTTCTCCTGGCCTGCAAATGTTATGCTGTCAGTTGTAAATGAATTTTTTTTTTCAGGTATTTGCATAGTGCAGATCATTCATACAGTGCTTGTGTATTGCACAATCACACGAGTCCCTGCCCTTAGGGAGCCTAATGTCTAAGGTCCTTATCTCACATGCATACATTTACCAGGGCCAATTTAGACAGGAGCCAATTAACCTACCAGTATGACTTAGCAGTGTGGGAGGAAACCAGAGTACAAAAATGGCAGCCACCCCAACCTATAACTGGCCTTTATAATAAGGTGTACATGGAAAGGCAACATCGCAAACAAACAAAAGATTTCCCAGCACACTTACCAGCTAACTTGCAAAACAACTGAATTGCCCTGTCTAAAGTCTACATTAAAAACAGAGAGTTTTGTTTGCACACATTTGCAAATATTTGCATAAGCCGCATGTGCCCAAAAGGGATCTTTGTATATACTGCGGTCCTGACAATAAAGTTTTCAGAGCCTCCATTGTAGGAACACATATAACAATGGATAGGTTGAAGACAGGTGGAGTACCCAGAGAAAATCTACACAAGCACATGGAGAACAAAAAACTCCATGCAGATGGTGTTCTGGTTAAGGATTCCACCTGGGGATCCCAGTGCTGCAAGGTAGAAGTGCTAACCACTAAGCTGGCACGTGCTGTCACTCATACACAGCTTCTGAGGTCCATAGTCAGCAAATGATCTGTGTGTGTAAGTTTCTAAGCGCTGTGTGCAGGCAGCCCATGTAAGTGTATGTGGGCATAGCGGCTGTATGGGCTCAGCTTTTCGTTCCAGTTTGATGGGCATGTGGGTGAGCAACCACAAGTGCATACTGTCTGCATTTGGGGCTGCACACCCAGGGGTGGACTGACAACTCATGGGGCCCCCGGGCAATAGGGGATCATAGGGCCCCCGTGTCCACGCCCACACCCAAAAAAGCCTATGAAAAAGCCAATGAAACATACCAGGGGCATCTCATGGTCCCCATACTGACCCTGGGCCCTCGGGCAGTGCCCAAGTGTTCGAATGGTCAGTCCGCCCCTGTGCACGCCTATATGCCTGTCAAATTAGAATGAGCAGATGTGTCTGTGTAGCTGCTCTGTCAACATGCACTTATATGGGCTGTGTGCACACAGCACCTGGCGGCTCAAGCTACTTACAAACATGGACCATTCACTGACTATGGGCCTCAGCACATGTGTGAGTGTGACCTTATGCCACATCAAACTACCCTTGGCAGAGATCAAACCCCAGTCTCCTCTGAGCACCTTCTCTCATTGCCGGCAGCTCCTCAGACTGGTTCATGATCCGAGCCTTGGCTCCATTGTGAGGTAGGCAGTCTGCGTGCCATCACTTCCTCTCACTTCCTCTCAAAGATGGTCATACATGGGTCGAAATCCGTAATAATTTTCGTTCGCATTTCGCACCATTAGTGGGTCACAGAAATGGGCGATTTTCATGTGACCATTGAATTTGAGTGATTGGGCATGTTGGAAATTTTTGAAAAACGAACAAATTTCGAATCAATGATTGGAGAATTGTGCGGGAAATGTAAATGAAAAAGGAATGAGCGGGAACTGTGATCTGGAAAGAAAAGAAAATTCTTGACAATGAAAATTCTTTTCTGCAGCAACATGAGGTGAAATTGAAGGCTTGGTTGATTAGATTTCAAAATCAATTATGGCACCATGGGGTTGCAAAACGGACAAAAGTTCAGATTTTGTAAAGAAAATTAGTTCGGAATTCAACCCATGGATGGCCTGTATGAGCACTGATTACCTTCTGCAGAAACACCCAGGGGGATGCCATCTTTATTGCTGTAACATAAAGACTCATTGCACTCACATGGGGCAGGGTTTATGGAGCACAATACTATAACAATTCCCAGTCACATGTATTCGGCTCCCCCACCTATTCACTTCATTTACTACACACTGACACGACCCCACTAACTGTCAGTGTTTGTGCTGAAGCTATAATCTAATGCCATGGTCTGCAGAAACATTGCGATTTTCCTGGGGACATTACCATTTTTCTGGTGACATTTCCACTTTGAACTATCTGGAGTGTACACATATACACTCACCAGCCACTTTATTAGGTACACCTGTTCAATTGTTTTCTAACACAAATTGCTAATCAGCCAATCACAAGGAAGCAACTCAATTCTTTTAGGCATGTAGACGTGATGAAGATGACTTGCCTAAGTTAAAACCGAGAATCAGAATGGGTAAGAAAGGAGATTTAAGTGACTTTGAACATGGCATGGTTGTTGGTGCTAGGTGGGCCGGTCTAAGTATTTCGAACGCTACTGATCTACGGGGATTTTCACACACAGCCATCTCTAGGGTTTACAGAGAATGGTCCAAAAAAGAGAAAATATCCAGTGAGCGACAATTGTGTGGATGAAAATGCCTTGTTGATGTCAGAGGTCAGAGGAGAATGGCCAGACTGATTGCTGCAACATTCAGATGGTAGGGTCAAAATTTGGTGTAAACAACATGAAAGCATGGATCCATCCTGCCTTGTATCAACAGTTCAGGCTGGTGGTGGTGGTGTAATGGTGTGGGGGATATATTCTGGGCACTAGCAAGGTGTACCTAATAAAGTGGCCGGAGAGTGTAGAACCGCATCCGAAGTCCCTGTCTCTGTTCACCTTTCTGCTATAGAATCAAAGCATTTAAATAGAAATTAATTAAAGTACGGTAGCTTATTCAACTGATCACTCAGCCATGGTGGTATTAATTAAAAAAAAGATGATTACTGGTGTTTTCAATAATAATTTAAAGATAGATGATAACATTTTTTATATTGTTCTTGTCTGCTTTGCAACGCTGATCTTTCTTCATATGTGACAGACTCAAATTAATCAGAATCCCATATTTTTTAGCTTATTCAGCATTCTCTTTTCACCTCTGCAATGATTTATGGAAGTAAACGTGTAACTAACAGAATTTTTCAGTCCCTTTTGAAAGTCCCTCTGCTTGTGTCCTTTTGAGGATTGGCACGGGTTACACAGAAATTCATGGTCAGACCTTTGTGCCATCAAAAGACCAAGGAGACAGCTCCTAGTGCACCTGCTTAGGTAAGAAAAGGCTCCCAGAGAAGTGGAAGTATAAAATCCTATAAAAATCAGATTTATGTTGTTGGGTGGGGAAGTTTCAGATGGGTTTTAATTTGCCTGTGCCTGGAAGTAAACTAGAGCTGCCAGGTTGGCAGACACAAAAGTATGTAAAGAAAACTCTTTGGTAAGCTTTTGTTTCTGTTCAGCTGATTGGGATTCTGGCATCTTTTCAGCCCTATGTTCAGGGAGCACTAGATTGGCATTAGAGACACGTGTCAAACACCTTTTTATTATTAGGGCCTAAGTTAAACTGGTACTCCAGCCCCCCCCCCCCCAATATTTTTTTTCTCTTGTAGTGCTGTGTTCTCTTGGGTAGCCTACACAGGGGTCTGCACCACAATCCCCTTTAACTGGCTGATCTTCTGGGTGCAGGCCAGCTGCAAATAAAGTTTTGCTTTAATGCTATGAAAAAGCAATGTTTTTTTAGTATCATTATGATTATGGGGTTGATCTAAAGCAGGGGTCTCCACACCTTCCAAACAAAGGGCCAGTTTACTGTCCTTCAGACTTTAGGAGGGCCGGGCTGTGGCCAGTGGGGGTAAAAATGTCTTGGGCCCAGCATCAGTGAAAATAAACATGGCCTCAGGGTTGGTGGTCAGGGAGGAAGAGTAGTGCCCCATCGTTTATATCAGTGGGAGGAATAGTGCCCCATCATTTATATCAGTGGGAGGAATAGTGCCCCATCATTTATATCAGTGGGAGGAATAGTGCCCCATCATTGGTGTCAGTGGGAGGAATAGTGCCCCATCATTGGTATCAGTGGGAGGAATAGTGCCCCATCATTGGTGTCCGTGGGAGGAATAGTGCCCCATCATTGGTATCAGTGGGAGGAATAGTGTCCCATCATTGGCATCAGTGGGAGGAATAGTGCCCCATCATTGGCATCAGTGGGAGGAATAGTGCCCCATCATTGGTATCAGTGGGAGGAATAGTGCCCCATCATTGGTATCAGTGGGAGGAATAGTGCCCCATCATTGGTGTCCGTGGGAGGAATAGTGCCCCATCATTGGTGTCAGTGGGAGGAATAGTGCCCCATCATTGGTATCAGTGGTAGGAATAGTGCCCCATCATTGCTATCAGTGGGAGGAATAGTGCCCCATCATTGGTGTCAGCGGGAGGAATAGTGCCCCATCATTGCTATCAGTGGGAGAAATAGTGCCCCATCATTGGTGTCAGTGGGAGGAATAGTGCCCCATCATTGCTATCAGTGGGAGGAAAAGTACCCCATCATTGGTGTCAGTGGGAGGAATAGTGCCCCATCATTGCTATCAGTGGGAGGAATAGTGCCCCATCATTGCTATCAGTGGGAGGAATAGTGCCCCATCATTGCTATCAGTGGGAGGAATAGTGCCCCATCATTGGTGTCAGTGGGAGGAATCGTGCCCCATCATTGGTGTCAGTGGGAGGAATAGTGCCCCATCACTGGTGTCAGTGGGATGAATAGTGCCCCATCATTGGTGTCAGTGGGAGGAATTGTGCCCCATCATTGCTATCACTGGGAGGAATAGTGCCCCATCATTGGTGTCAGTGGGAGGAATAGTGCCCCATCGCTGGTGTCAGTGGGATGAATATTGCCCCAAGGCCAGATAAAGGCTAGTAAAGGGCCACGTCCAGCCCTTGGGCAGCAGTTTAAAGACCCCTGATCTATAGAATGAGGCCTTAGGCCTAGTTAGCAGGGGACACAGTGCAGTGCGATTCCTGTGCGAATTACATGCGGTGTCCCACACTGCATAGTGTGAACTTGGGTAAATGTGGTGAAATTTCACTTTGAATCCTGTGCATCTCATATTGCGTTCATGTGATTTGGTGCAGGTGTCAATGATAAATTAATGACACCCCAAAACAGAACGCAAAACAAGATGTGATTGCCAGAAATCACATCACATGGGTGAGAACATCCATGCAATGCGATTCAGGTGTGGATTTAAAAAAGGGTCCTGCACCTTTTTGGTGCGGATGCAATGCGATTTGAGCCATACAAAATGTATGGCTCAAATCGCAACGCACAGAATTTTGCATGTAATTCGCACAGGAATGCAGTGTGATTCCTGTGTGAATTACATGCGGTGCCCCACACAGTGAACCTAGGTAAATGTGGTGAAAATTCACTTTGCAACAAATACTTGATACAATGTAAGGAAAAAAAGCAGTATTTTTGCTTGCACATGATTAGATGATGGAAGGCAGAGCTTCACCTCATTTATTAAGCTAAGGGAAAATTCCCTTACCAAGTGAGCAGCCTATTTGCTTTTATTACATCAACCCCTGTGTGTTCATCTTAGCTATAAGGCCTCATTCACATGGCTGCTTTGGGCCATAGTTTACATCCACAGCGAGAATCAGTGATGTTTGCGATCAGCCGGTCAACTCAGCCTGGAGATGTTAGGCCCCTTTCACACGGCCGGTCTGTTTTTCTCATCAGTTTTTTCAAAGTAAAAACAGATCAGTTTTACGTTAGTTGTACATCAGTTTTTAACATCCATCACCAATGCAAAAATGGATGCAAAAAGGGATCATTTTCTGTTTACATCCATTTTTCATCTGTTTCGTTTTTTTAATGGAACAAAAATAGAGCTTTGATCTGTTTAAAAAAAAACAGATGTTGACCGATGTAAACGGATGGTCATTGGTTTACATCCGTTTTTCCATAGAGGTGCAGCGGTGTCTGTTTTTAATCCGTCAACTGATGGATGATAAATGGACAAATAGAACACATTGTTTTTTTTTTTTTAACCCCCTGTTCACATATATGCGGCCGAGCGGGCCACTTTTTGCACTGGCATGAGAGCCCATTCATTTGATTTGCCCGTGAGACGTAGGGAAGAAGTCCCTGCACTTCTTTGGAAAACACAGCCAGCACAGCCCGTTGCGTTTTCCAGTGCGGGCGGCCTGCCTTTAGAACTAATGACACCCACCTGCGGGTCCGCATTTCTCTGTGTGGATGGTGCAGCTGCACGGATTTTCATGCGGATCCGCAATGGCACCACCCGCACAGATATAAACCTAGGCTAAAGGGGAATGTTTTTGTTGCTGGGCAGAATAAAACGCAAAATGCAGCAAAAATGCACTACAAGCATTTCGGCAGTTTCTTCATTGAACTCTGTTGTACCAAAACTGTTGCTTTTTGCATTAAAAAAGTCCATGACCCTTTCCAAAAAGGCATAGATGTGAATGTGCCCCATAAGAAACCATGTTAAATGGACTGTAGTGCGTTTTTGCAAAAAAGCACTAAAAAACGCATTGGTGTGAACCAGGCCTTACCCTTGGTTCACATATATATGGCCATGCGGGCCACGTTTTGCGCGGACACGAGAGCCCATTTATTTGACTAGACTCCCGTGCCCCGTGACACGCAGGGAAGAAGTCCCTGCACTTCTTATGAAAACGCAGCTCGCACAGGAAGCTCGGTTCCCAGAACATTTGCATTTTCAAGTGCGGACGGTGTGCCATTAGAACTAATGGCACCCGCCTGCGGGTCCACATTCCTCTGTGCGGGTGGTGCGGCGGCTGCACAGTTTTTCGCGCGGATCCGCAGCCGCACCACCCGCACATATGTGAACCTAGCCTTAGGGTTGTTCAGACAGGTGGATTAGGAAGTGGTGAAATGTGTAGGAAAGTGATTAGTTTTTCAAAACTCTTGGCCCTAATTTAGATAGATAACTAGAAGGATGTTATGTGTTTTTGTTCGTGTTTGCGTATTCACAGACACGCTGCAGTCTTGTCATATATTTGGGAACTGGCAAACCTATGGTATGTCTGTGCATGTGCAGGATCCTACTCATGCACAGATATAATACAGGTCCCTGCCAGGTCCTAAATAACTGGTATAAAACTGCAGCATGTCTGAGCTTGCTCGAACAGGAGTTTCAAGATGGCGGCACAGAAAGTAAGTGCTGCAAGGGAGACAACACTGGGCTTCATGGAGGTATATGTATATATATATATATTTTTTTGTCAGGCAATGACATTATTATTATTATTATTATTATACAGTATTTATAAAGCGCCAATAGTTCGCTCAGCGCTGTACATTACAAAGGGGGACAGAACATGTGACAGAACAAGACCAATACAATGCAAAACATGAGGGCATTGAGATAAAATTTTGTTTTACCAGGTAGGGTGAAGATCCCTGATAAATGTATTCTCATTGCTGGTATTATTGATATTGACATTGCTATTTTAAGCACTTTAGGCCTCATTCACACGTCCATAACAAATGCATTTACAAGCATATTTTATTAATGGATCTGAATGCAGCTGCGCTTTTTTCAATGGAGACCTTCACACAGGTTTGTAAACATGCGCTGCGTTCAGAAAACAGTAACATAAAACCCAAAAGTCCACATTTGAGGACACAAGCATGCCATATTGAGGTATTGGAAAAAAAAAACAGGACAGTTTTATGGAACTATTTAATGATCATTATGCAGGAATTTTTGTGCTGGGGAAATTTGTACAGCCATGTGAATGTAGCCTTAGAAGACTATACAGTAGATTCTCTTTCAAGAGAAACAGCATAAAAACAAAACTAGTTATGGACTCAACCAGTATGTTGGGTTTGTTTGTATGCATTCACATTGAAAAGCAATAATTAAGGGGCTGGTGGTGAATGGCACACAATGGTTTCTTTATTAAACATAAACATTTCTAAAAATAGAAAAAAAAAATTCTTCCACACTCCACAGGTTCCGAGTAACACCCCCCCACAGGGGGAGTACCCATCAGAACAATGGACAAATCAGTTGGTAACATTAATATCAATATTAATATCACTCTCCATAAAGGATGTTCTTTGTATAAATTTATAGAACTTGATCATTCGCAGTCCTCTTTAAAGGGAACATACTCTATATCATATGTGTATATGTCTGCCAATCAAAATCACCATGGATGGAAGATATCATTGTTAAAGTTCCGTAGAGGTTGTGTAATCCAGGGGAGGATACTACAAACTGTTGAGCCTCCCTCTTACACTGAGCTGTCAGTTAGACACATCATATTGGAGATAAAGATAGGAAGTCCCAGACACTGCATCAACATACATATGTAGTCCAGAGGAGGATATCTGTAATGGCAACTATATAAAGATGATGGCTTCACCTCCCTCTGGTGCCTGATATTGGGGCACCATCCAGGGGAGGACATAAACCAGGAAAACCTCCCTCATACATTGATGACATCCTTGTCCAGGACACCTCCATGGAAAATGCTTTAATTAGGTTTGGTGATCCTGAAAATAGAGTTTCTCCAAATTTGATAGAGTGGAAACATGAAAATGATGATTTAAGCAGAATTAAATAACAGTGAGGCAGTCCCCTTTAAGCGCATAAGCACATCAGCAAAGAAATCTCTTCCAAAGGTTGGCAAAATAGGAACATCAAAAGCATCAAAGTGGTAATTTAGGCAGAGTTAGGTAACAATAGAGACAGTCCCCTTAAATACATATTGACATGTTGGCAGAAAAGTTCCTACCAAAGCTGGTAAAGTTAAATCAATAAAAGAGCATTTGTAGTGGAGTTGGAGTACTTATCACATTGCAGAGGTCCATTGAAGATTCCCTGGGGGGCCTGAAAGTGTGGTAATAGCCCATTCCTGACCGGTTTCACTGGTACGACCGGCTGCCTCATAGGTAGGCTTAGAATCTCATGCACTTAAGCCCCATCATTTTTTTTATTTTTTCAGGAAGGTTCAAGGTATCAATCTCCATGGCAACCTGAAACACCAGTTCTTGGTTTAGAAGTGTAATCACCTTTTTAGCATTATAATGTCATTAATCTTTTGGATGAAAAAAAAATCAAAGGAAGCAGGAGAGCAACACGGCAATGAAAGATAAGAAAATAAACAGGGCTGTGATTTACTTTGAATTAATTTATCCTCTTTACTCCACTGGGTCACCAATGAAAGGGAATTATGAGCTTCACTGAAGTATCTCATTGTAAGTAATTTGTTGGAATTCAGTACTAAATTGGATGGAAATGATTACATTTCTGATTAGGGAGGAATTGGAAGATTTGGGGTCCTTTTTATAAATGTAGGTAGTATTTTTAGGCAATCATTCAGAAAGCTTTGTTTGTATTTGGCCAATTCCTCCTTCAACTTCCTGATAGTTGGAAATGGGTCTGCATCGTGCAGTATCCAGATTTTATATAATATTGCTTTCTGTTAACAGCCTTTTCTCAGGGTTTATGTTTTCTGTTTATGTTGGTAGGTGGGCAGCACAAGTAGGGTTATGCCTTCATTCCTGGAAGCTAAAGCTGGCCATAAACTGTTCATTTATCTCAATCAGCCAGTGGGCTGATAAAAAAAAGATCAAATTCCCCTATCCACTTATACAAGGTGGATTGAGGAATCCTCACCTCTGTGCCTTTGTGTTCTGACAGTGCGGACGCTTCTGCTGTCAGAATACACTGATCAGCAGCTTCAGCTGATTGGCTGCTAGCTGGTGGTTGACAAAAGTTGTCCAACAGTCCTATTTGACAGACGTCGATTGTTAGCTTGACTTCTGTCTAGTGGGAATTGCCACAAATGGATTCAAATTCAGCTGGTCTCTGCTAAACCTGCTGAATTTAGATCCATTAATGCGAAGCTTAAAGTGGTTGTAAAGGCTGAAGGTTTTTTTTACCTTCATGCATTCTATGTATGAAGGTAAAAAAACCTTCTGTGTGCAGCAGCTCCCCCAGCCCCAATACTTACTTGAGCCTCATCGCGATCCAGTGATGTGAATGACAGCCTCGACTGTGCCGAGTCTTAGTCACAGTCACAGTCAGTAAGCCAATGAGGAAGAGAGGGGGCAGGGCCAAGCTGCGACTCCGTGTGTGAATGGATGCATGGAGCAGTGGGTTCCCCCATAGCAAGCTGCTTGCTGTGGGGCACTCGACAGACAGGAGAAGCCAGGAGAACATCTGGGGGACCCGAGAAGAGGATGATCCAGGCTGCTGTATGCAAAACCACTACACACAGCATGTTTGTTATTTTACAAAAAGAAAAAAAGAACCTTTAGAATCGCTTTAAAGTGTCACTAAACCCAGGACCCTGCATTCACTATATCTGGTCTCCCACAGTACACAGAACATGGAAGTGCGATTATTTTAGTAAATATAAACTGCTAAATACCTTTTCTCATCAGCAGTTAGAGCAGTCTTGTGACTTCTATCAGTGTCCAACAGAGCACTGGTTAAAGCTTGTAGGAGTTTTCATTCTGCTCTAGGAGGATGCAGATGCAATACACACCACACTGATCATGTGCAGAGTGACTCCACACAATATGTCTTATCAGGAGATAAGAGGGGGACACTGAAAAAAGGGAAGGATGAGAGATGACAGGATCAAACAGCCTTTTTACACAATGCAGAGGATTAACCCCTTAGGTTCCACAATGAGCATAGCAAGCATGCCTTACTGCATATACAGACTAATTGTACTTTTGTGGGTTTGGTAACACTATAAAGAATGTTACCCCAAAATGTCATATTCCTGATATGTGTCTGTTAACAGTATCCTGCTCTCTTTGTGTTGCTTCCTTTGTGTGACATATCTGGTGTTCTTGCCAGTCCCTCTGCTTTCTCATTTCAAACTAACCACGAGCATAAGTGCACATCCATCTCAGTGTGGTTTGTGTTCTGGCTGTGCTGGGACAACAGTCTGTTTGTACTCCAATGACCAAGACTTTTGTGCTGACACCCCCTCCCCCCCTGCACAGCCGTTCACTGGGAAGATCAATGTACAGCTTTTTTTCCTCCCCCACCTCTCCAACCCCCTATACAGGTGAGAACATATATGACTTTTAAAATAGAAATAAAATGTAGAGTGAGATACACACACGTTTGCCTGTCTGTATGATCACAATCTTATCTCTCACCCATTATCAGCAAATCAGTAATGCTGCTTTTGAATAGTTTTTGTAACTTTAAGCTGGGTAAACAACATTCATCAAGCCATCAAATCTACTGAGAAATTTCATATGAATGTTCGTACAGATTTATTTTTGAAAATGTAATGTATAGCCAGTTTTGGAATGGTTCATGCTGAAGAATGATGGTGAACATCTAAAGACTGCACACAACAAAAGCAAACTGGTTTCTGGTGTGTAATTTATATTTCTTTACTGTTTCACTTGCCTAAAGCTGAAGCTTAATCTGCTTATATCTACCTTCCATGGTTCTTCCACCCCCCCCCGTTTTTATAGCATAACCAATTTTATACCCAATGATGTAATTACTGAGTCTCTACGTTTCTCTATGTAATACAGGCATATTGTGGCTGATGCTAAGGGCTGCAAACACCCTAGGTAACACCCATATGTGATGCTGAGCCTCCATGATTCATAAAACTGGATGAAATGAAAGGGGCAAGCCAGAAATATTTCAGCTGGAGAGGAAAGGGTTAGATAACGCAGGATATCCTCTGCCCAGAAAAAAGGTAATGCTGGAGTTCAGCTTTATGTGATAACTGTACATTAAAGTCCATTAGAAGGGATATTTATCTAACCGCTTCCCAAATGTGCTATAGCAGAAATACTGCTACAGGGCGGCACGGGTGCGCAAAATCAATTATATACCTGATTTTGCATCCCTGGGTAGGGGGCACGCACGAGACGTGGGCGCCCCACCCGCGCCTTCATTCACGGCCGCGGCTGTCAGTCACCGGATCCCGGCTCTCCGGTGCCCGGTGATTGCCAAGGATCTCTGACGGGGAGAACTGCTTGCAAACAAAACAATTCTCCTCCCTGTTGGCTCATGCACACTGCTTTGAATGGCTGTGCACAGCACAGCCATCCAAAGCAGTGTGGTTACAGTAGAGCACACGGACACAGGACATAGTGAAACAGCACACAGTTAACCCCTTGATTGCCTCTCATGTTAACCCCTTCCTACCCATTGCCATTAGTACAGTGTCAGTGCTTTTTTTTTTCACTGATCACTGTAATGGTGTCACTCGGAATGTCAGTGACACCAAGTCAGTTCCTCCCAGTGTCAAAATGCCCGTCGCAGTCTCGCTATAAGTCGCTGATCGCCGCCATTACTAGTAGAAAAAAAAAGCCCAGTATATATACCGCCATTTGTAAATGCTATAACTTTCACGTATACCAATTAATTTACACGTATTGGGATTTTTTTTTTAGCCAAGACATGTAGCAGAATACAGTTTGTCCTAAATTTTTTTACTGGACATGTTTAATAGCAAAAAGTCAAAAATATAGTTTTTTTCCTCAAAATTGTTTGTCTTTTTTTGTTTATAGCGCAAAAAATAAAAAATGCACAGGCGATCAAATACCATCAAAAGAAAGCTCAATTCGTAGGAAAAAAAGGACGTAAATTTAATTTGGGTACAGTGTTGCATGACCGCACAATTTTCAGTTAAAGTAACGCAGTGTCGTGACACAATAAATGGCCTGATCAGGAAGGGGGGTAAATCCTTAGGAGGGCAAGTGCTTAAACATAGAGCCTGGTGCGTGAGTCAGGCCCTGTCTTATAGAAGGGCAGGGGACGGGTGACCTCAGCAGTGTGCTTCTGTTCCACCCAGGGGTGGACTGACCATTTGGGAACTCGGGCACTGCCCGAGGGTCTGGGGTCAGTAGGGGGCCCCATGAGATGCCTTTGGTACCTTTCATAGGCTTTTTTGGGTGTGGTTTAAGTGTGGACGAGGACACAGGGGCCCCATGATCCCCTATTGCCCGGGGGCCCCATGAGTTGTCAGTCCGCCCCTGGTTCCACCAATATCTAATCAGCAGGCTAGGGCAGGTCCTTCACTAAATTTACTGCTTAGTTACAGTAGAGAAAAATGAGGTGACTGACTCGGCTGTGTTGTCTGTCAGGGTGAATGGGTTGCAAGACTGGCTGAACAGAAGTACAAATTCTTTGGTATGTGTATCATTTTAATGGCTGGAGTACATCTTACATCGGCTCAGTCTTTGTCTGCTATGCTGTAGTATTCTTGACTTCCATGCAGATCTTCTGACATAATACCTGCTGATCATCTGAAATGAGCTGCCCATTCTCTCTGTTTTGTACCTATGCTGCATGAAAATGAGAATCTGATCTGGAGGCAATACTGCAGTCCTGCTCTTAGCTCACTTGTGTCCTCTTGTGGATTTGGTTCAGGTGAGGACATTGTTTTCAATTTAGAAAATGTTTGTTTTGCTACTTTGATTTATTATTATTATTTATTATTATTATTATTACTGGCTGAACAGAAGTACAAATTCTTTGGTATGTTTGTAATTTTAATGGCTGTTTGCTGGAATACATCTTACATCAGCTCAGTCTTATCCGACCTGATACCCAAATACTACCCTACCTGTGCCCTCTGCTCCTCACAGGACCTCCTGCTCTCTAGCTCCCTGGTCTCCTCCTCCCACGCCCGATTGCAGGACTTCTCTAGGACTTCCCCCATCCTCTGGAACTCCCTACCCCAATCCATCAGACTGTCACCTACCCTCCTCACCTTCAGGTGCACCCTGAAAACCCTCCTCTTCAGGGAAGCCTACCCCAACCTCAACTAACACCTGACCTCACCTAACAACTAACCTCCTCCACTCCTCCCACCACTCCATCCCCCACAGCCATTTCATCCTGTACCACCTTCCCCTCCCTCCTAGATTGTAAGCTCGAAAGAGCAGGGCCCTCGAACCCCTCGTGTATTGTATTATTACTGTCTTGTCTCATGTTCTGTCCCCCTTGCTACCGTACAGCGCTGAGCATACCCTTTGGCGCTATATAAATACTGTATAATAATAATAATAATTATTGGAAGCATATTGAAACTGTTCATGCAAATGAATCTGTAAAGAGCATTGCAATATGTTGTCCATGGACCTTCAAAGGACATAGACTTAGAAAAATGTGTATTGCTAGGGCTGGATAAAGCCATGTTGACTATGGCTTTGAAACCTATGCCCTGGATTATAATTATAAGATGTTGGATGAGGGATCCAGTACCAATGTTTGATCGGTAATCCTGGCTTAATCAAGGGAGACGACAGCTTTCAGGTGCCTGGCCAGCAGTCTTTCTTTAGGGATTGTGAATACAGAGATACATATTCTGAATTTGTGGCCAAAATGTATAATCTGCACATGAAATAAGGATAAATAGATTGACTGTGGGCCAGTTCCCACCACATGCAGTCCTGTGAGCTTTTTTTCTGCAACAAAAACACATTGATAGTAGGTTACATGGTTTCCAATGGCATTGTTCACACCAATGTGGTCAGTTCCTGTGCACTCTAGTTCCAGAAAAAAAAGTAGTACATGCCACATGCACTGAACTGTACTGGAACGCAGTAAAACGCATAAAAAATGCATCGGAACGCACATGTCCTTATTTCAGTTGAAGAAAAAGAGAGGAGAAAAAAATGAACCATAACGAATCAAAAACAGGCATACAGAAACACATCCAGACTGCATTTCTATGGTGTGAAGCAGCACTGTGTGATCACAAGTACAGTAATATTATGTACCCCCAAAGCCTTTGAGATAAAAGTTTGATGCCTGCTAAACTCTAATTTAACATTCGGACTTGTCAGGTTCGAAATGAGACCATTACAAAGGACATGGGGTGTTGCAACCCACATATTCTAAAAGTGGGTATGATTTTTAAAAGCCAAAGTATGATAATATAATTAGTGAACATTTTATGAACTGCACAGTTTTGTTATACCTTCTGGGACCCCTTGACTGTTGTAGGCTATTATCTGGAAAGGGTGAACTTAGCTTTTAATAAACTTACGTTTTTATACGCTTTCAATAAATGCTGCAATCATTGATAAATTTAACACTGACCTGTAATTTACAACTTAAGAACTATGCTATGATTGAGTTACGAATATAGGGCTGAAAGTAATATAACATCATAATATAGTTAGAATTATGGTGGACTGTTTGGTGTTCTAGAACCTAGTCTGCATTGGCAATTTCCTCCATCCATGGGGAACTCCTGTAGTAGAAGGACTATATATGGCTAAAAAACAAGTGAAAGTGTTTTGCTATTTCTGTTATGCCTGTGAATGTTTTGTCTCGCTCACATGGAATGTACTACAGCGTATGCGAGCACCATGTTTGACCACACTTGAATGCACAGGTGTTCCGTGTATGCCCATTCAGGCAGTACCATTCATATCTTTTGGGACGCAGTGGCTGCGTGGACACAGCCCCTGCCCCCAATTTGATATCCATGCTGGTGTGCAGCCCCGACTCACTGTCTGCATTCCGCATAGATGTCAGATTTAAAGCAGCGGCTGTGTCCATGCAGCTGCTGTGTCCCAATCCACTTCAGTGGGATTGCTGGTACAGGGATACATGGAACACCAGTGATATTGTAACTCCATTATAATATGCTCTTTGCAGTTCACCACTGTAAGCTACAAAACACCTTCCCCAATTGTTATGAAAATGTTCTGTAGTTTAAATCAGAAGCATCCTAGGGTAAGTCTTGGCCATACATGAGTCATTTTTCTTTTATTCAACCAGTGTGTTGAACAAATGAAAATGACTCGATTCCCCCTATCCACACACTCGGGACGACTTCCCTGCCATCAGAATATACTGATCAGCATAGCCAGCTACAGCTGGAAGTGCTGATCTAGAGAAAATTTTCCAACAGGCAGGTTGTATACAAGTTGATCAACCGGCTGAATTTCGATCTATGTATGGTCGGCTGGACAAAAGCTGCTTTCCCATTAACACAATGCAGTAATTGAGTGTTGTCACACTAAATTTCATTCACACTACCATACTGCTGCTGGTGTGTGCTGGAGGGCAGGGGTGTTGATGTGTCGAAAGGCCAGCTTGAATTGTGAAGTTTTTTCATCAGACTTTTGACATTTAAGTAAGTTTCCTTGGCTGAAGTGTGGTTGTGTTTTGTTTGACACACATATATATATATATATATATATATATATATCAGTCTATACATACACAGTATATACCGGTATGTTCTGATTTATAGTGGATTGCATTGCCCCGCACTACACTGAAATAAATTGCTGCATGCAGTACTTTCTTTCGTCACACACCACTGCCGTGCCATGGTGTAAATGACAGGATCAGGAACAAGGCTTTTTGTGTTGTCTGTATGTTGGGACCACATCGGCCAAGGCTACTCAGCACAGTGTGTTTCATCTGGTGTGACTGTGCCCTACAGACAGTAATAGTGGCCATACATTATACAATTTTCTTGAGATTTTTGGTTTAGATTGACCAAAAACCATATAATATGAGGTTAAACCTAAACAACACTTTCAATTGTATCCAATTAGGCAGGCTCTTGCACTACATAGCTTAAGATAAATCTAAAGGAAATTGGACAGAAAATTGCATAGTGTATGGCCAGCCTAAGTATGTTACTGGCAGGATTGCAGGTGTTCCGCACGCAGGCAGTTCCATTCAAGAACTTTGGGAGCAGCCGCTGCTCCCAATTTGACATCCATGCGGGTATGCGTAAGTACCTGTTCTCGAACTGTCTGTGTTTGGGGACCCGCACAGATGTCAAATTGATGTCCTATTGGGACCAGCAGTTGTTTCCATGTAGCTGCTGCTCCCAATAGACATGCATGGGACACACAGATGCACGGAACACCTGTTCAGTCCGTGTAGGCAAGCACAGTCTTCTTATGCCATGTGAATGAGACCTTAGAAGCACACACTGAGGGTTATTTACTAAAACTGGAGAGTGCAGAATCTGGTGCAGCTCTGCATAGAAACTGATACGCTTCCAGGTTTTATTGTCAAAGCCTAATTGTACAAGCTGAAGTTAGAATCTGGTGCAGCTGGGCATGGTAGCCAACTTCTAACTTTAGATTGTTCTAATAAGCTTTGGCAATCAAACCCGGAAGCTGATCGGTTTCTATGCAGAACTGCACCAGATTCTGCACTCTCCAGTTTTAGTAAATAACCCCATTGGGGGAGATAGTGCACTCAGAATCTGGTGCAGCTGGGCACGGTAGCCAACTTCTGAGAGCTCCAGTTTTAGTAAATCTCCCCCCATGTGGAGTTCACACTCAGGACAAACCTCTTTACAGTATCAGCTGAAAAGACAAGATCTACGAGTGGAAAAAATTCTGACAAATAGTTTAGCAGAAAGTGCTAAAATAGAAAGGTCTTCCCCTCCTCCTATCATCTGTGCATAACAACACATTATCACCACTTTTCTTCCGCAGATCTCATTAATGCCATTCTATGTATCAGTTAAACATCAAAGACAATCAAGTCCAGTCACCACCATTGGTTCGACAGAGCAGATGGATAAAATATTTCACAACTGCAGTTCAATGTGTGTGAATTCCAGCAAAGCCTCAATGACAGTCTGTTGTAGACCAGGCCCAGATCACATCTGTATAGATTCAAAACATTTCCATCTTCACGAGGAAAAAAAAAAATCAGTCGGGTACATCTATTTTAAGTTTAGTTGCCAAATAAGGATGTTGACAAAATGCCATAGATGCTGTCAGTGTGGATTTCTGGCAGTTACTGGGTTAACCCTGCTTCCTTCTAAGGAAATGTAGAACATGCCGCAAATAACAACAATAATATGGAAACAAATATGCGCTTCTCTTGCCAGGCAGAAAGTTTGAAGAAAAAAGCACAAAAGGAATCCTGTCTATTCCCAGTCATGCTTCCTAGATACTTCATCAAATATTACTGTAGGGGTAGATCCCAGGAGTTAGGGCTCCTGCACATGGCCAATTAGGGCCACACATCGCCCAGGTCAGAGTATTCCTGTGATGGCTACAACTATGTGTTTTCATCAGCTGCAGACTGATCATTGACACATGTATCCTCCCATGGGACAATCGCCTGCAGTTTGGGACAGATGTATGCCCCTGGATGTGAACTGTCTGTGTCCTGGAGGGCACATCTGTATCTAACTCCATGCGCGATTACGTGTAAGCAGCCTTAAGGTGGGAATACACGATTAGAAAATCGACCAATCGGTCATCCGACGACCGAGAGGCGTTCGTTCGTTTGTCAAAATCGTGGCTCACATTAACCAATCTAAAAAAATTGTCCGTCGGGCAATACATAGTGTTGATGTCTTCCATACAAGTGGAAGTGATGCAGTGTGCGTGTGACCTTGTATCACGCCCTTCCGGCCAGAACAAGCGATATACACAACAATTACCAGCAATCTATATACATAAATAGTGATACATAAAATATAATATGCAGAATTCTGGTTTCATTATCTCATTAGGCCAATCTACTCTTAAAATTTGGATTTTTCGTTCGTGTTTACGAAGATTCTTTGGACATAAACATCCGGGTCATCTTCTCTTTCCGCTCATGCGTGATAGCGCTTGATAGATTTTTTTTGTACGACCATCATACCACCGCATAGAAAATCAGTCATTTGTATGCGAAACAACAACAATTTTCACTGTTGTTCAACCGGATTTTTTCATTCACAATATTGTTATCGGTTAAAACATCCTGCTCATCAACAAATAGAAAATCGTTCGATCTGTGGTTCCGCAAAATTTTTTGTATGATTTTCTTATCGTGTGCACGGGGCATTAGGCAGTGTCAGCCTGTCATTGATTTATTTCCACAGGCTTCCCATCAATGGCTACTGCAGAAACAGGCTAATCTGGGTGGTGTATGGCCCTAATAGACTCTGCATAAACCCTAAGGCCCCTTTCACACGTGCGGAATGTTTTTTATCCATCGGTTGACGGATGAAAAATGGACATCAATGCATTTCTAGAGAAAAATGAATGTAAACAGATGATCAAGTTTACCTCTGTTTACATCCACATCCACCAACATCCGTTTTTTTAAACAGATCAAAGCCCTATTTTTGTTCCAATAAAAGAACAGAACTGACAAAAAAACGAATGTAGACTGACAAACGGTCCGTTTTTGCATTGTTATTGGATATAAAACAACTTATATAAAAACTGGTGTAAACTAATGGAAACATCATCTGTTTTTTCTTTGAAGAAACATGACTGAACTGATGAAACGAAGAGTCCACATGTGTGAAAAGGGCCTTAGAAACTTTTCTTTCTAAAATTTGTCCAGTTTTAATTTACTTGTTTGACCCCATTACTTCTTGTCCCTGTGATGCTGGTACAAAAATGGGTAGTAGTCAAGAAGGCATGGACAACAATAAAAACAGTGGCAGGAGTTCTAACTCTTCCCTGATCTACTAAAAAATGTGGTGGACTGTATCGACTTGTAAAGCTTGGCTTGGAGAATGCTATCTCAGGAGTGACAACTACAGAATATATACACAGTTACAGTTATGGGAGTCTGGGCTACATCACCCTATCAGTGAAAACCACTTCCTGTGGCCAATGGCCAGCTATGACTGACATCTAATTGTAAGAATCTGTCTTAGATACTTCTTCCATACTGTTGCACTCCTTAAAATGTACGTATAGCTTAGTTTCGATAAACCTTTTCTCTTTGTTAAGGTGACCACTAGTACAGAAACTGATAGGGATGCCTGTGACAGTGACAGCTGTAAAAGAAGACAGTTTGGCAGAGATTTCCTCTCACTTCCTGGTAGGCGTTTGTGACAGGAAGTGAAGGGAAATCTTCTCAACAGGACACAGAATAAATTGTCAGGGGTTTTACTCAATCCACAACTCAAAAAAAAACCTAAAAAATTTAGCTATACAAACCATTTTAAAGTTGAGGTCCAGTCAAAATAATTTTTAATTCAAAACATGTGGAGATGATGCTACAACCTTTTCCACTGCTTCATATGGCTGAAAGGCCCAAACCACAGCCAGATCCGCTGTCCAACAGTCTATAGATAAAGCAGGTCTGCAACACAGTATATTTTACGAATAAAAATGTTCTTTATTAGAAATCCATCAAGACAAGGGGGCGGATTTGTAATAAAGAACATTTTTATTTGTAAAGTATACCATGTTGCCAGTTTTTTTATCTACAAAATAGTTTTGGATTAAGTGGGGAAGGATTATAATTTCTGTCCAATTTTTAAATGCTGTCTTTCACCTTGGTTCCTGCCCCAGTGAAAGTTGTCATCTGAACAGAGGTACGGGGAAAACCTACCTTCTTGGATGTCTCCAGATGGATTTCCCCTCAGTTTGGAGAGATTTTTTGTGTTGGATGGATATTAGGTAGCATAGGAAGTATGGGTTACCATCACCAATTGGCACATGGGCAAGAATAAAAGCACATTATCTAGTGGAGAGAGAACATAGAACCTCCTTCAGGATTTTATTGCTGTTTATGTCTCTCTTGGAAATTTCCAGTTAATATGCTGGTGACTAGTAAGGAGTTTGGGTTCAGTCCAGGGCGGACTGACAACTCATGGGGCCCCCGGGCAATAGGGGATTATGGGGCCCCTGTGTCCACGCCCACACCCAAAAAAGCCAATGAAAGGTACCAGGGGCATCTCATGGGGCCCCCTACTGACCCCGGGACCTCAGGCAGTGCCCGAGTGCTCGAATGGTCAGTCCGCCCCTGGTTCAGTCTGAACCTGGGTTTGGCTCAAACCAGAGGGCAACTGTCATTCCTGGGCCAATCAGCTATGGTCTGGGCATTCCCTGCCCTGCAGCTATGTGTACACAAAGGAGCGGGGATGCTGGTGACATGATTGGCCTATTATGTTCACATGACAAGAGTCTAGTAAACATCCCGAGTATGTTAGAATTTGAAACACTAAATCATTAAAGTGGTTGTAAACCCCTACCTATACCCAACAAAGTGACTGGCCTCAGGTGATAAAAAGAGATGAAACAAATCTTCCTACATAAGTTGTACCTGTTTATCTACTGCTGTCTGTCCCCCTACATCCATTCAATGTTCAGAATTTACACACATCTCTCAGCTCTAAGAAGCAGGGGGTGGGGAGCTGCCATTAGACTTAGTGAAGAGAGCTCGGAGAGCTGGTTGGAGGGAAGAGACACACAGTATACAGGAACAGAACTGAGGCTGTCAATCACAGACTGTGTCCACCCCATCACCATTTTTCTCTTGGTGTCAGGAAAACTTGTCAGAAGTGACTCGTACTGATAGTAGAGGAATGAGGCAGCAGACAAAAATGACACTTGGACAAGTACACACTATACAGGAATATGCTTTGTTCATATTTCATGTCTGAGGTTTACAACCACTTTAACCTCCCTAGCGGTCTGATTATGTCCATATTTCTGTGCTCAAAGCGGTACATTTTTTTGCATGGAAATATGTATTTTTTTTGTAGGCCTGTAATTTTTAGGAATAACTCACTGAAATCTGTCCGAACAAGAGTCTAGTAAACATCCCGGGTATGTTACAATTTGAAAAACGAAATCATAAATTATAATTTAATAAATAATCATAAAAAATAATAATATAATAATAATACATTTAATTCAATAATATAATCAAACCAAAAACACTGAAATTTGAAATATAGCGCCAGGTTTGCACATCACTGAGCAAAGTCGCAAAATCGTTTTCAGTGTCTGATGACGAATTTCCCCACAAATCATTATCTCTCAATTCTGCAAGTGGTTCTGATTTACTATTGCTATTCTCTAGCTGGTCTAAAACCGCTTTTTACCTAAAGGGACGCTTTTTGGACGTCATGGACATTTCTCAGTTTCAAAGCAGAAAGAACAGTAAAAATGCAGGCAGGGCACAGGACAACATGTATGTGAAATGGTTTGATACAGTAATGTTTTACTATGTGATTTTAGTGAATTTAGTGAATGTCACTTTTTGCCATTTTCAAATTTCCCGCCGTACCGTCCCTGTACGTCCCGACATCGCAGGGGACGGAACCCAGAAGACAGATGTCAGCATCCGCCGGAGGACATTACAGGGGACACTGCAGGACAAGCGGGAGCGCAGGACAAGATAAGAGAAGAACAGATCCCGGAGCAGCGCCGCATGGTAAGCCCAAGTGTAGCTCGAGGTTACCGCTTGTGGTACTGAAACTTTACCCCGAGCTACACTCGGGAATACCGCCAGGCAGGCTACTATAAATCTTTCTGCTAAAAGAAATTACCTGGTGATCTTACAGTTCCTAGGGCTTTCTCCTTTCTGGTGGCAACAATCTGCAGGCTCATAGGTAGGCTTTTCATCATTGCCACCACAATACACATGATCCCCATTTAGCTAGGTAGGCCATGTGTAATTGATGTCTGTTCCTTTTATCAATGCAGTGCAGCCCATGCGTTGGACAGAGCAAATCCACAGCATGTCACGTATCCTGTAATTTTGCTTTAGCTTATATGCTTTCCCTTCTGGACCATTCAGAGCAGCGCCGCATGGTAAGTCCGAGTGTAGCTCGGGGTTACCGCTTGTGGTATTGAAACTTTACCCCGAGCTACACTCGAGAACACCACCAGGGAGGCTACAGTCAATAATGTCATGAGCATCTCCGCCCATTTGCGTACGTGCAGCTACGGGGCAGGGAATCTCCACCCACAGCTCATTAGCTCAGCAGCGACAGGTGACTTCCAAGAAATGTTTGAGCCTGGAGCTCATCTCAAGCTCTTCTTTTCTGGTGACATGTTGTTGCTGGACTTGAATTGGAGCCAAATCTCACCAAACAATTTCTTTGGCTAGAGTTGGACTTTAAGAGCAAAATTGTGAATAGAATAATTGTTTTCTTTCAGCACACCATGACCCTAATTCCACATTGCCTAATGAGTTAGATCTTCTCAATTCACTAGGGACTGAAGAAGATTCCCAGTGGCATGCATGATATACTGTCCTGATCTGTTATTGAAAGATTGGCGTGTTTAATAGAATGGCTATATTTTTTTATCATTAGCAGGAAATCGAAGTCTTGCCAAATACAGGCTTTTGTTATCTGTATGATCTGTAGCATCTATCAGCATCCGTACGTCTAGGGCTCCTTTATTTCTAGAATTGTAATAAGGTTTCCTAACGATCAGGTTACTGTTTGTCAATTATTTCTGCCTTAACCTGAAACCCCTTTGTAACTGAGAAGGTAGCATCTCAATGCCACTTAAACACCACATATTAGAAGATTAAATGATAACCTTCTACAGATAGAACACAAACTGCTTCTAATGCAAATAATGCTGACATCTGTGGAAAGTCACATTTAGATTTTAATGATATTTTGGTAAGAATTTGCTTCTATTGTGAAATGTTTCATATGCTAGGCGCACCCAACGGCCTGTTGCTTTTCTGCAGTATAAATGTGTACAGTATCTAGCCATGGAAACCAGTCTCTGCAGCAGCATGTAGTGTGAATTGTGTGACTTGGTTCAGTCTGCAAGAAATGTTTAATAAAAGGGAGAATTTTCCCTGGTGAATACATTTCGGTTTGCAGAGCGAAATTCCATTTATGAAACAATTGGTTGTGCAGGAGGAGTTCTGGGGCATTTGGGTGTAAATGAGAAGCAGGATATTGATTTAAAAGACAGGTATACATTTGATATCAACATTTCTCATAGAACTATAGTTAGTTACAACTTGAAATTCAAAAAATATTCTATCTTTAAAATTGTTACTTTCGTGTTTAATTTGTTTAATTTTTTAGCAGATCAAAGGGATGAGCTTAGATCTGCATACAATGTCAGTAAAGCAACTTTATAAAAAGTGAAAAAGTAAATAAAAAAAAAAAGAAATAATAATTATATTTGTCCCTTTTTAACCCTTCATTTACCATGATTATCCCTAAATAACTAATTCCCACCCCCACACTTTAAAGTCACACTAAATTATATTCTTATTCTCCAAAAATAATCCATACACGCAGATGTCGGTGTGATATGCCGGTCCTCATTAAAATGGCGCCGTCCACTCACGCGCTCGGGGCTATATAAGGCAACGACGTCAGCGGTAGGCAGATCCCTTTGACAATGTGCATGCGCACGAAACGCGTCAGTGAGGAGCCATGCTGCATTGATGTTACTCCACCGAGGCCGCATGGAAGACCGGTGGTCATCTTTGTTTCTGTAAGTGTGCTGAAAATTTACATGGATGATCTTTCTTTGCAATATTTAATAAAAAATACTACACTATCAGCACTTTGGTTTGTGGCTTGTTTTTGCGAGCCATTCAAGGTGGAAAACATCCTCTTTTTGGTAACTTATATCCTTGGTGGAGAAGTACTGTTGGAGTTGTCCCTGTGTACTGTGAGGGTCCTGTGAGTGAGGTCTTGAGTTATTCCCTGTATGCTGTCAGTGTGCCAGTGGATTCCCTTTCCTTTCCTGAGCCCAGATGTTCGCCAAGGATAAATTTATATTTATGCGCAATACTATTGCGCTTCTGGTGAGTGCAATCATACCACAAATCCTTATCAAGGAAGTCACGTGCACGGAGATTTTACGGAACACATTGGACTTATTTTATGCATCTTCATATTTTATTTATTCATCATCATTTATTATTACTATTATTATTTGTGTGAAAATATACACCAGTGTCACTATTGAAATTCTAGTCACATTATTTTCGTCAGTTTGTGACGATACACTTTATTTATGTTGTGGTCACTTTAGCGCTAATATCTTGCGCTTCACGTTATATACATTTGTCACATTATGAATTTTAGCGCTGCATTACTTATTTATTATGTCATTTTAAGGATACAGGGGTTCATCCTTAACGCCAGCTGCTTTTAACCATTTCCATACCGGGGACTCTTACCCCCTTCCTGCCCGGGCCATTTTTCAGGTCTCTGCGCTTTCACACTTTCAATGACAATTGCGCGGTCATACAACATTGTACCCAAACTAAAATGTTATAATTTTCTTCACAAAACTAGAGCTTTCTTGTGGTGGTATTTAATCACCACTGGGGTTTTTATTTTTTGCTAAATTAAAAAAAAAAACACGTTTTTCTTTGTTTCTATTATGAAAGTTTGCAAATAAATAATTGTTCTTCATAAAGTTAGGCCGAGATGTATTCTGCTACATGTCTTTGGTGAAAATAACCCAAATTAGGATGTATTTTTTAGTTTGTAGGAAAGTTATAGAGTTCACAAACTATGATATAGATCCGAAAAGTGATCAATCCTAAAGTACTGACAGCCAATCTAATTTCTTGAGGTCTAAGAATGTCAGAACAGTACAGATATCCCCCAAATGACCCCTTTTTGAAAAGTAGACAGTCCGGCGTACTTCATAAGAGGCATGGCGAGTTTTTTGAAGTTGCATTTTTTTTGTCAGAATATTTCGGAAAATGAAAAAATTAAAAAAAATATTTTCACAATTTTTTTTTAAACATACTGTCACCAGTGCAGTACAGTGTCATCATATAACTGGCATGGCAGTGATCAGGGACACTGACTGGTGACAGTATGAAAAAAAATAAATACATTTTTTTAAATGTTTTTATTATTTTTAATTTTTTATTACATTTTTTTCTTTTTTTTAAGATTTCTTTTCATATTTCACTATGACCAAAGTAGTACAATGTTACCATAGTAACATTGTACTACTTTGGGGAAGTGATCAGTATTTTTTTTTTTTTTACACAATTTGCTTATATCAAAGGATTACTTTGCTATAAGCAAGCATTTACCTGAATGACATCGATTCATTCAGGGCTTTTTTTTTTTTTGCTTAGCTGTGATTTGGCCACGGCTAATCAGATGACACAGCTGGGCTGCTGTATACACAATACAAATCCCATACTCTATAGCCCATAGTCCCTTGTGCATCCCATGAGAAGGTTCCCATATACAGTGGGACCATGGAGAAGCAACCTAGCCACCCTCTAACAGGGAGTCATTAATGCTATTTTTCCCAAAACTATCACTCATCAAATTAGAAAACAAGTGTTCTTTTATTGTTTATTTTTTTTCTATGGGTTGCATAAAAAAATTCAAAACAATATCACCAAAAGAAAGCCTTGGTTGTCCTACAAAAAATGATATATGTGTTACTTTTCTGTCATACATAACAATGTTTTTGCCAAATAAAAGACTCATAGCAGAAATGTTAAATTTGCTGTAGTCCACATGCGGTGTGCAGGTGTATAGCTGACGTGGTTAAAGCATAGTTTAAACAAAAATGGAATATATTGCAGCCTACTGGTCTCCAGATGTTGTAGCTGCATAGTTTTCAAGCTTTTTCCCCTTTATTTTCACCTTGAAATCTCACAAATAATACACTTTCTGTCCCTGTGTGGCTACACTCAATCCTCCACTGTATCTATTGAGGGAACTATGATTGTCACCCAGACTGGACTCTATATACTGGATGTCTGCCCTTCTTTTATTTCTATTACATGGGGGACGGGGAAATTGTGCTTTCAGTTCAGCTTGCAGAAAGTGACAAAGGACACAGCATTTCTGGCAAGATCAACAGGTATTTTCTGTACTTGGTAAAAAGGTTTTTAGTCTAAAAAAGGAAAAGTAATGAAGCCACCACACCTAATGAATGGTAAGCTGCAATATATTACATTTTTTTTCTTGGATTTAAAAATCCTGCTGTTCTGATCATGTAAAGACGTAAAGGATGGCTGCCACAAATGCTACTTGACCTGCAGTAACCCATAAAAAATGTAAAGATAAGCTCTTCTCAGGCACAGTTCTCTTGGCGTTGTACATTGTGATGGAATAGATCACTCCCCTTTGCCGTCTGCGTCACCTGGAAAGTACCCTGTCAGCATTATTCACATTTCACACATTATTCAGCCTTCCTACTGGTATCTTTATTGCAGCCATGAACATGTGAGAGTATGCAGTGCCTGTTCCAGCTTCCAGTCCTTTATTTTTCTGGAACAAAATCTCACTCCTGGGATGCTGTAAAATAATTAAAGAAGCCATCTTGCTATGTTGTTAATTGTGTTAGATCTATCAATCTGGTAAGAAAGGTGACAGTTGAAGCACAAAGTAAACAAAGTCGGGGAGATTAACAAAGATTGGCGTACAGAGAAAAAATTGCCAATTTCTATATGCACACTGATTTAGCATTTTATGCACCAGTTAATTAAAAGTATCACATGACAATTCACTTATTAAGTGTTCTTGCATGGCAAGACCACTTACTGTTATCTCACATATATATTCTTATTATTATAGCCAAATTTACCACCCTAACTCCTCCCACAGTTTTTACACTACATAGACAGTAATATACGGAAACGTGCGGATTGTTCCCGATTGTTCTATTACTTTGTGCAACGTTTCGCTGAATGGCTCACGAAATATCGGCGTTTTGTGGTGAAATTGGTCCCATAGGAATGAATGGCGCAATGTTCAAAACTAGAGTGGGAGCTGACAAAAGCTAGAGTGTGAGCTGAAAAATCAGGACATGATTTCTAAACTGCCATCACTCCCTCATTTTCAAGCCCACCTACACAAATCTTATATCAAAATGTTCAGCTATCCCTGCTGCCACTAAAAATGTACACGGCTAAGCCATAGTCCTGATAGTTTTCACAATATGACCATTTGTTTGCAACTCACGCCGCCCATTGACATTCATTGAAAATCTACTCTAGCCACCTCAAATTTGAAGGGCAATTTCTAAAATGCGACTGTGCCTTCATTTTTAATATTTCAGAGACATACTATGCATCAAAATGTAGGTCTGGGTCTTGTGATTCTCACAATATAAAGCTCTTTGGTGTAGGATTTATAATTTTTAAACTACAACCGTTTGAAGATGGCAACCGCCAGTGAAGTGTGCAAGTTGGAGCAGTTTGTTTTTAACCACTCTTCTCTGCCCTTGCTGTAGAGTGAGTTGCCATAGGAACCCAGGTGTGTGAGCAGGCAGCAGGGTGACAAAAGCTGGAGTGCAGTCCAACCTTTTCACAGTTACTCCAGCCACTCCAACCACACAACAGTTACTCAAGCCACTCCACCCAGTTACTCCGCCCAGACTAGACTACTGGTGGAGGCAAGAACATTTCACACAATTTCCCCAGAAATTGTAGCATTTCTAGTTTGTTTTATGATAGTGGTGCACTGTTCTTCAATACACATCCACCTGTCCCCCCACTATGGCAGTGCCGCTCCTCAATTTCTTCCGCTCTTCTCTACAGTATTTACGCCATTGGGGTAATGGTGCATATTTTAGAAAATGCACAGATTTTTACACTACAGTACGACATCTTTCACGTTTCCCTTTTATAACTCCCTAGTGTGTAGATTTTTCCTGAATACAGTTCAGGTTTCCAAGGCACCAAAGATGTTAGACTTCAACTGGCCATATGCATATAGGTTCCTTCATCCATGCTATATAGTGCCTCCCGCTGTGGCTAATATATTTAGACAGCTGGTGGACAGCAGCTGCATCTGGTTGGGTGTAGCCGGTTTTCGGCCAACAACTTTCTGCCTAGCTTCGAGGGACGGCAGTTAAGAAACAGCCATTAGGGTGACCCACTGAGCGAAATTCAAACAGTGTTTGGCCAGCTTTATATCCTGTTTTGAGCCTTCACTATTGTAGACAGCCCATCTTTACCGGTTTCCTAAAAGTGTCTGTTTTTTTATTCTATATCAGACTGACTCCTCAATTCTTTATTAATTGCCATAGCAGCTATGACTTGAGAATTCATTTATCACAGTCTTTCCTCTATACCGGCAGAGAATGTAAAAATATGCGTGATTTGTTTAAAAAATAGGAAAAAAAAGCTCAAACCCAAGTTGATGTCTTAGATGAACAGCCTCAGGAGAAATTGACAACAGAGGAAAATAATTCTGCGTATTCCTCAGCCTGGCAGAAAGCCTTTGAACATATTTAATCACTTCCGCTACTGAGCTGCTTTATCCGTGTGATTTCATTAGCGTTTTGCTTATTGTTCCCTTCTTTTATTATATAGGGTGCTCTATATATTTAAAGGCTTAGGTCACCTTTTTTGACCATGTTACATGTTACAGCTATATGTAGGGTAGAACATAATCACATTTCCCAATACCCCATCCTCAAACCACCACCATCCCCTGCTTACCTGATTCACAGGGTTCGTCTCCCCAGAGAGCGCATCTGTGAATGGAAAGGCTACAAGTCCCTTCTGCCATTGTGCAGAGGTGCTCGTAGGGTGCACCTGCACAAGTGTGGTGATGTCCCTGCACTTGTAGTTTGTTGCGTACTTCCTCCAGCCTAATAATAGTAGGTTGCTAACTCCATACTCAAAATAAGTCAAAGCATATATCACCATCACACCATGGATCTTCAAGGTAACATCCAAATACTCTTTAAAGTGATTCCATTACAGTATTAGGGGCTCGTTTATACTTGCTTCGACTTTAACACACATTAAAGTGCCTACCTCTTCAATAAGCTTACATGGCATGTTTTTAATGCTTTTGTGATGCTTCAGTGATGCTTTTTTGAAGCTTTAATGAAGCTTGGCAAATGCATCTGTGTGTATTGATATTCTATTTGTTTTAAAGGGGCCCAGTAGCACGCCAGCTCAGTAGTTCCTCCACTCAGCAGATTCCCAAGGTCATTAGTACCCCTGTTCAGCAGATCCCCAACACATTGGTACTCCCAGCTCTTATACCTTACTCAGTAGTAACCCCCAGCTCTGCTGATCCCGCCGCTCAGCAGTAACCCCCAGCTCTGCTGATCCCCCACTCATCAGTAACCCCAGCTCTGCTGGCTTCCACTCAGTAGTAAACTCCAGCTGCTGATCCTCTAATATGCTGATCATCCTCTCCGGTCCCTGCTTACCTCCCACTATGTTGCTCCCATGCTGTGCACAACATTTGACATCTGCTAGCTTCTCCTTCTCCTGTCCTTCAACTCTGCTGATCCTCTGCCACTCAGTCTATTCCCTGCTCAACTTCTGCCATAGCATTCCCATGTTGCACACCACGTTTTCCATCTGCTAGTTGCAGTCCAGACCCCCTTCACACCTTCATGCTGCTCCACGGTGTACACCAAATGTGTAAACGAGCCCTAAGGATCCCTCTTGCCATCACATTCATGAAAAAGGGGTCCTACGTGGCCCTGAAATGTTGCACCTTTACTTCTGTGATGTGACCACTTTAATAAATGTTTGGATGTTACCTTGTACTGTAGATCCATAGTGTGCTGGTGATATATGCTTTGACTTATGATGTTACTACACCCTGTTCCAAATTATTATGCAAATTCTATTTAAGTGTCACAAAGATGAAATATTTTGTTTTTCAGTTTAACTCATGGATGGCATTGTGTCTCAGGGCTCTTTTGATCACTGAAAACAATCTCGGACACCAGTGATAATTAGATTGGCCGGTGAGCCCAATTTAAAGAAAAACTACAAAAGGAGGGTGTTCCACATTATTAAGCAGAGCACCATTTTCAAGCAATATGGGGAAGAAAAAGGATCTCTCTGCTGCCAAAAAGAGTGAAATAGTTCAATGCATTGGCCGAGGTATGAAAACATTAGATATTTCATGAAAACTTAAGCGTGATCATCGCACTATTAAGAGATTTGTGGCTGATTCAGAGCACAGACGGGTTCGTGCAGATAAAGGCATATTGAGGAAGATTTCTGCCAGATCCATGCATCGGATCAAGAGAGCAGCTGCTAAAATACCATTACATAGCAGCAAACAGATATTTGAAGCTGCTGATGCCTCTGGAGTCCCACGGACATCAAGGTGTAGAGTCCTCCAGAGTCTTGCAACTGTGCATAAACCTTCTATTTGGCCACCACTAACTAAAATACATGAAGACTAATTTTCAAACAGTCCTGTTCACTGATGAGTGCCGTGCAACCCTGGATGGTCCAGAAGGATGGAGTAGTGGATGGTTGGTGGATGGCCACCCTGTTCCAACAAGGCTGTGACGTCAGCAAGGCGGTGGTGGAGTCATGTTTTGGGCTGGAATCATGGGAACAGAGCAGGTCAGCCCCTTGAAAGCCCCCGAAGGTGTAAAGATGACCTCTGCAAAGTATGTGGAGTTTATGACTGACCACTTTCTTCCCTGGTACAGAAGGAAGAACTATGCTTTCTGAAATAAAATCATCTTCATGCATGACAATGCACCATCTCATGCTGCAAAGAATACCTCTGCATCAATGGCTGCTATGGGGATAAAAGGAGAGAAAGTCATGGTGTGGCCTCCATCCTCTCCTGACATCAATTCTATTGAGAACCTTTGGAGCATCCTCAAGCAAAAGATCGATCTATGAGGGTGGGAGGCAGTTTACATCCAAACAGCAGCTCTGGGAGGCTATTCTGACATCTTGCAAACAAATTCAAGCAGAAACTGTCCAAAAACTCACAAGTTCAATGGATGCAAGACTTGTGAAGCTGCTATCAAATAGGCGTCCTATGTTAAAATGTAACGTGACCTGTTAAAATGTTTAAAAAGGTAAAATGTTGTTAAAAGTTTGATTGAAATAGCTTTTGATTTCAGTAAATATGCTGCAAACACAACAAATGACAATTTTCAGTTCTTTACAACCTATAAAGTGTTTTTAAACTTACTGTGTGTAATAATTTGGAACAGTGCATTGGAAGGGTTTTATGTTTAAAAAATATACTGTTATCATTAGGAGGTTTGTTCAATAAAATATGAATTGTACTGTTAATAGTTGATAACATGAGAATTATACTGACTGTTATTTACATCAATTATTTAGGTAAATGAGAAAAATAACATTTGCATAATAATTTGGAACACGGTGTAGTCTCCAGTTGGTAGCTGCTACAGCACCCGCTTCTTTCCATTTCCAGGAACTTGAGCAATGGGGATATTATACATGGTCTGCAATCAGAATGGTACCCTATTGCTGCCTGTGTCCCCACTCTTACTTTCTGTTCGAAGATGAAGTGATGGAAATCTCTTCAACGAAGAAGTAGACAAAAAACAAAAATAATTTAAAGAAGAGTGTTGAAGGTTTAGCACGTCTAATGCTATTGCTGTCTTTGTATTCTGTCCTGGTGATGACTTCACCAATCCCCTTACCTCTATTTGAGAGTCAAAGGGAGCAAAATTAAAGGAAAACCTCCACAATGGGGTCAGAGTCAGGAATAAAAATCTGACTCTATAAAAACAAAACAAAAAAATAAAATGTGGTTAAATGATTCTGCTTGTTCAAGGACTATGGTCCCCATCTTACTTATTAAAAAATCGTGAGCAACATCACAACGATGAGGTAATGCATGTGCTCTTCCCTTCCCTGAATATATTTACAGTGTTACACTGACTGCATTCTACAAAGCTAATGGAAGCCGGCTGACTCAGGCTGCCTCCTTTTCTATTCTGTATGCAGTATTATAGGCAGCCAAAATAAAAGCAGAATTCAGATGCATATGCTAACTGTATTTAGTGTTGCATTTAGGGCTCAAGCACAGGGGCACATTTGCCCATACACTGTAAGGACATGGGTGCATTTTAGTGCCAGAGAGTCCTTGGTGCTGCATTCAGCTGCATATAGACATGAAATGGGTGAAGACGGTTCGGGACATTATGTCTGGCCACAAGCGCCACTTCACACATGTAACGGCACATATCTGTGTACAGCTGTCTTCACCCATTCATGGCTGTCTCTTCTGTATGTAGTACCAGGGGCTCCATGCACTAAAACAGGGCTTGAAAAGCGACTGCACCTGCGCTCCAAGCCTCATTATGAAGCCGAGTTCCGGTTTACAACTTCCGGTTTCCGGCTTCTTCGGCTCCGCCGCAGGGGACTCGGAGGGACTAGGAGTAAGTACTGTATACAACATGTCATATCACTATAATGGAGTACAGGGGAGCTGGGATATACATTACTCAGTAATGTATATCCCAGCTCCCCTGTACTCCATTATAGTGATATGACATGTATACAGTATGTATATCCCCCTCCCCTGTACTCCATTATAGTGATATGACATGTATACAGTAATGTATATCCCAGCTCCCCTGTACTCCATTATAGTGATATGACATGTATACAGTATGTATATCCCAGCTCCCCTGTACTCCATTATAGTGATATGACATGTATACAGTATGTATATCCCAGCTCCCCTGTACTCCATTATAGTGATGACATGTATACAGTAATCATTACTGTATACATGTCATATCACTATAATGACAGTGTGCTACAACCCAAGTGTAATGGGTATTGCAAGTGGTGACACATGCAACAGAAAATGTGAATCACCCCTAGTTTTTTGTATTCTTCCTGGAATTCAGCTTCATAATCATCCTTGTCATTTAGCATTTTTTTCCCTGTTTTGTCTTCTTTTGAGCACTCTAGTCTAGCTTTCTATGTGTCCATTAAACATTATCAATGTTACAGTGTCTAATCAAATGCTTTTCTGTACTTTCCTGCGGCAGAGCTAGTTAAAGCTCTAATTATAAATTATTAACTATTTTAAAGAGATGAAACGATAAATGTTTTGACAATATGCTAAGGTTTCAATGAGTATGTTTGTATAAATTTTTTATCTGAAAAATTAATAAATATTTCAATTAAAAAAAAAAAATTATTAACTATTTTATCTTGGAAGACTACTGGTATGCAAACGAACTGATCTCCTAAGGCTAGGTTCACATTGAAGTGGTGCAAGTTTCTGCAGTTTTCCAGTGTGAATCAAGGAACACCTGTGGTGCGATTAAGATTACATTTTTCACTCTCTCCATTCAACTCTATTGATCTCAAAATCAGATCGCACCACCCCACGCACACACGACCCTTTTCAAAAAACGCACTGCATCTGGACTTCATAGATGTGAACTCCCTCCATAGGAAATCATTTTATTTTCCATGTCATGCGAATCTGAACGGTCTAAAATGCATCCAAAACTGCATCAGTATGAATCAGAGCGAAACCAAGCAGCCGGAATAAATTGTTGCTGTTGGGTTGTGGAGTAACAGGTTTTTTTTGTTCCCATTTCAACCCTGTACAACTTTCTGGTAGAAGTGACTTTAATGGATTGTTTACAGCACTTTAACCCTGTCCCGGTGCAGTTTGACTGCACTGCAGGAGAAGAGCAGCTTACCAGCGGGTTTGGTATTGGCTAGCTGCCCTCTCTCATAGCATTCCATCATGTTCGGCAGTTTTTTTTTCTTTCAGAACGCGCACCAAAACTCCTGCATGCTACTTCTTTGGTGCACTATTAGAAAGCGCACTAATAACGCGGTACATAATGCAACTCTATGGGAGAGCGCAGCTAACCCGCTTGCAAGTTGTGTTGCTCCCCCGGTATGCTCAGACCACACTGGAACAGTGTGAATGCACTCTTATACCAGGTCAGTTGAGTTGCATTGATCTGCATAGATGGAGGCTGGCTCAAGGTAAAGGCACATAAAAAAACAATTGATTTCTATGTACCCTGTTCGCACATGTGTGCTTCGCATAACAATGTGGCATGTATGCATTTTGTACACAGAACAACTCACCACACTGCATCCAGATTCATTGTATCACTCTGGATAGTGTTGAATGAAGTGCCATTTTGCAAAAAAAAAAAAAAAACTTTGCATGTAACAACACATCACTGCCCCTACACAATGCATACCAGCTTTACATCATCTTTAGCTGCCCAGTGGCCCAAAAGAGAAGACGCCGAAGACCAGGAGAAGACGGCGGTGGCGGTGGAGATAAAGTGGAACTAAACTCGGAACTAAAACACTTACCTTTGTTTCAGTGGTCCAAAACCCATAAGTCCCTTCACCAGCATCTTCTCCTTAGCTTCTGATCGAGCAGCAAAAATCCAGAAAGGCGGTTGTACAGAAGGTCATCAGTAGACTATTTTACAACAACCCTGCCCATACTTTGATTGAAATTCAGTGAAATTCCTACTCCACAGGGATTTTAATAAACTTTTTCTGTTCTGATTGGTCATCTGTGCGTTTCTCCAAGTCCTTTGCAGACTGATATGGAGGATATGGTACATTATAACCACCTGGCGCACTTTCAGTTTTCTAGTGAGGAAAGCTGCAGTGTCTGTGTTTGTTTAGAAGTAATTAACACTTTGGAAGTATCACACAAAAAACAAAATTCTTTTTTCAGAGTGTGTGTTACTTATCTTATCGCAGATGTCTGATAAAATCAGTAAGCCAACCACACAAGCAGGAATGGACACTTTTGGGGGTGTTCTGTATACCAGCTGTATACAGAACACCTCCAGACTTTCATATTTCATTGCAGTTTTAGAATATTTCAGCAGCTTCAGATTGAGGTGGAAAAGTAATTTTTAGCAATAGTAAATTACAAAATGGCTTGTGTGGCAATTTTATATGCTATATTATTTTTTTAAGGAACGTGAAATTCCCCTATTAGGTATGCCATAATGTACATGTCTACTGTGCAAGCTTGTGCATTATAGCAAACACTCCGGGACCTACTGCTGCTCTTTTGTTTATGTAATACTTTGTGGAGGAGGTGTTGTTAAAGATGCTAATTTTTAAATTCTTCCATAAGTAGCACAGTGGCTAAATGGTTAGCACTTCTGCCTGGCAACACTAGGGTCATCGGTTCAAATCCCAACCATGGCACCACCTGCCTGGAGTTTGCATGTTCTCCCTGTGGCTGCGTGGGTTTCCTCCGGGTACTCTGGTTTCCTCCTACACTCCAAAGACATGCAGGTAGGTTCATTGGCTCCTGTATAAATTGGCCCTAGTATGTGTATATATGAATGTGAGTTAGGGACTTTAGATTGTACACCCCTTGAGGGTTAGGGACTGATGTAAATGTACAATATATATGTAAAGTGCTGCGTCAATTGACTGCACTATATAAGTACCTGAAATAAAATACGTGTATAGCAGGAATGGTTGTTGTTTTCTGAACTCAAAGTGGGAGTTGTACTGCTAGATAATTGTACTGCAGATTTCAAGGTTAAAGCGAAGTATACAGGGGATTAGATGCCGGCAGGCAACGGGAAGTAAAACGTTAAATAAATATTTTTACTACAGGTTTGCTTCAAGCAGCAAATGCTTCCTCTTACAGTATCTGTACTGCATAATGTCACTGAGCGGTATACTTTCATGGAAGGATCATGAATTCATTTGGCAGACAAAAGTGTTTGTGAATAATATAATCACAGTACATTTAAAAAAAAAGGTCTTTTATTTTCAAAACTGATACTTTTTAAAGCTGAACTCCAGACTTCCTTTCAGTCTTGTGCTGGCAATAAACTAGCCAAAAGATTGAATTTGTTTTCAATTAACGAACACTCGGTCGTGAGAGCAACAAATATTGCCATCATATAATGACTGAATTTTGAACAAAACATTGTTCAATGAATATAAATGAATCAGTTTTTTGTTCCTTTTTTTGCACATATTCTCAGTACGAAGAAACACATTAACCTTTCAATTTATCGTCTGTTCAGTAGGCATTTTCCAATCTTTTCCTTTTTTTACCTCAAAAAAGTCAAAAACAATTTTCTATTTGTGGCCATTTACTGAACGAAAAACAAACTGTCGATAGATTTTAGAACGATTTAGAATGATTTAGTGTAAGGCCATCGTTGTGTCATTGCACAGTTGCACAAACCCCTCTCCTGTACTAAAATAGTTCACTCACTATGTGCTGTGTGTGTAATGTGTAACATGCTCCAGAACAGCCTCTTTCAACCTTTTACCCCAGAGGAACCATATTAAATAATTTTCAAGTCTCAGGGAAACCATGCTAAGATTAGTCTACCATGCTAAGATTAGTCTATCGAGGGTCAGTAGGAAAATGCCACTTACATTGTTGGTGGTAAGTGGGAAGAATACCCGTTTACTGGGGTGGCCAAAATGACACCCTTGCAGTCATGTCACTGGCTGTGCCAAGTGGTGGTGGACCTGGAACTATGGAAGCACCATCAGATGGGAAGTCAGTTAGCCACAGCTCAAGGAACACCTAGCCACCCCTGGAGGAACCTAAGGTTCCATGGAGCCCTGGTTGAGAATGGCTGTTCCAGAAAGTGAACTTATTCTTTAAAAGAGAAGTTCAGGAATTTAAAATAATAGTCATGCTCACCTAGGTGGATGCAAAATGCCTGTGACTTGTCAGCCACCAGCTCTTTGTATTGCCCCTCCATTGTTCACTGGAGTGCCGAGCTGTGGAGGGGGCTGTGCCATCTGCTGATCCAGCCATCTGGGTGGATCCCAACTAAAGTAAAGTCAGGATCTTGCCAGAAGCTGGACTGGCTGAGTGATGTTAGCCGACAGCGAGCTTTAGCACAGTGTTGGCTGAAAACAGGTCACAGGAGCGCAGAACAAAGTGCATTCTTGTAACCCATAGAAGTAGGACCAAAAGAGCTTTGGTATGATGTTGCTGTGTATGGTTACACATCGGGAATCTATTCATGCAGACATGTAGAGTTGCTTGAATGTCCATTTTAAGTCCAATTGAGAAAAATATACTCTTCAGCATCATTTCACAACTGTGACACCTGGCTATGATCTATTGCATTCTCATCTACATATTCGGTAACAGGTTCATGTTTTGTTAATGTTAAAATCATTAATGTTAAAATCATTTTAGCTAAGACTTCCTCTTTCTGTTATGTGCTAAGTGGGACAATTAGCAAGTGTGAAAGAACATATTGTGAGCAGCACAAAAGTACTGCTAGACCCACCAGCCTCATTGTACGGGGCCATGGTGGTCAAGTTGCTAGACTAGGCCTGATCTGACAATGCAATCATTTAAAGAGAAATTGTTACCTTGCCTATTCATACACAAGCCATTTATAATGATGCTTAAAATTGACTTTGTATTTTCATGTGCCGCAGCCAGCTGTGATTTTCCAAAACTACCAAATAAATCAGACATCTCTTCCTTACAGCAAGGAAGAGCAAGAACATTTTACTATAGTAAAGTAAAATCTTTGACAGATGTCAATGAAATATGCATTCCTGCTGGTAGATACACCTTTTATCTGTGACAGCTGGAACAGTTTAGCTATCCTTTTACTTTCTGTGTTATCAGGACAATGATAGCAAACCTCCATAATGGAGACAAAGACTGCTGCTGTAAAAGCTTGACAGATGTTATAACACAGCCCCATCCTTTCCCACTAGTCAGAGCTAGAAAAAACGACTGGCTGGAGTTACACTTTATAACATTGTGCTTATGGGAATAACAAAGATGCTGCAGGTGTGTGAATTAATTGTTACACCTTTTGTATCCTCCTGTGTATTCCAGGTAGGAGGAGAATGTTGCTGGCTCAGCTGTAAGATCACATGAGGTTACAATAACTCTCCACTCATTACGGCTGAGCTGGCACAAGGCTTTAGATTTTCTCTAGATCTCAAAGGAGTTAAAAGGATATGCAATAACTGGAGGCAGTTAAAGAGCTGATCTTTTTTTTTTTCTTCTGTTAATTACTGTACACCGAAAACACAATGCACACCTGACAACTTGCACATGTTGCCTGATATGCTTCTGTATGTAACAAACATTGATTTACCTAGAACAAGTAGGTTGTGTATTTCTTACAGTACATTTAACCTGGAATATCTTGTGATGCAAATCTCTCTCATTTTAATATAGCACTTCTGCTTTTACCTTAAAGCGGTAGTAAACTTTGCTATAGTAGTCTTACCTGTGAACCTGAGGCCTCCAGCTCTGCTTAGTCACTGCTCCCGATGATTCCATCTTCATCCAATCTTCCTTCTGGAATCGCTCTGTCTTGCCATTTGAATGTCCAGTCCGTAATGACATCATGATTGTGAACCAGCACTCTCTGCATCGAAGGCACACTTATTGTGCACTGCATATGCACAGTTAGATAATCGGTTCTTGCTAATGTGATTATCTCCTAAATGACACAAGTTTAGGAGATATTGACTGTACCTACAGGAAAGCCTTATTTAAGATTACCTGTAGGCAGTGGTGTCCCGAGGCAGGTGCCGGGGGTGCGGTCCGCATCGGGTGACACCGACCACACGGGGTGACACCGGACTCGCTCCACAAAAAGGTAAGTTGTAAAGCAAGCCGACGATCCCCGCAGGATGGATCGGATTCATCCTGCAGGGATCGTCGGCTTTCTTCACAAGTTTCCTTTTCTTGGAGCGGGTCCGTTGTCACCCCGTATAGGTTGCATGCCGACGATCCTGCGAGGATCGTCGGCATGCAACCTATATGGGGTGACACCAGACCTGCTCCAAGAAAAGGTAAGTTGTAAAGAAAGCTGACGATCCCCGCAGGATGGATCAGATCTGTGGATTGAGCATAATGGATTGGAGTCCGATCCATTATGCTCAATCCGCAGATCCGATCCATTCTGCGGGGCTCATCGGAGGGGGTGTCACCAAGTGTTACCGCACCGGGTAACACCAACCCTAGGGACGCCTCTGCCTGTAGGTACAAGTCAAACATTTCACTTTACTACTGCTTTAAAGTGATATTTAAAGTGGTTGTAAAGACAGAAGGTTTTTTTTTTACCTTACTGCATCTACTGCATTTCGACGTTACTCACAAAGTAGCAGTGCAAAACAATAGCAAAAAAAAAGAAAAAAATATATAATGAAAAAGACCTCATCTATTGAAAAACAAAACCTTCCTGTAACGCTTGGCTCTAACAGAGGTAGTCAGACACTGTAGCTGGCTTCTGTGTACTAAACCTATAGCAGCCCCCTTTCCCTTAAAGTGGTTCTAAAGGCTGAAGGTTTTTTACCTTCATGCATTCAATACATGAAGGTAAAAAACCTTCTGTGTGCAGTAGCTCCCCAGCCCCCTCAAAATCTGTCTGTCCTCAGTCTCTGCCTCCTCATTGGCTGAGACAGCAAGTGGGAGCCATTGGCTCCCACTGCTGTCAATCACAGCCAGTCTGCCAATGAGGAGAGAGGGGGCGGGGCCAAGCCACAGCTCCATGTGTGAATGGATACACAGAGCAGCGGGGGCCCCTATAGTCAGCTGCTTGCTGTGGGGGCACCAGACAGGAGAAGCCAGGAGAGCCTACGGGCGGGACCCGAGAAGAGGAGGATCCAGGCTGCTCTGTGCAAAACCACTGCACACAGCAGATGAGTATAGGCATGTTTGTTATTTTACAAAAAGAGAACCTTTAGAATTGCTTTAAGGCAAGCAGACCTACTAGTACTTGGTTGCCCTCAGGACTTATACACAATGCTATAGTGCCTGGCTACTGTGCCAAGGCAAGTGCAAACTGAGAACAGAAAAATATTACTTGCGGCTGGCAGACAGGCAGAGTGTTTTAGTGACAGTCCAGGTAAAAGGCAGGTAAGGTTCAGAATAGTCAGGGTCAAATCCATAGTCAAAAGGCAAGCAGAGTTCAGAGAGTAGTCAATATCCGATCCAAGGTCATCAATGAGGGAATCCAGCAGAGCAGGGCAGACAAACAGGGAGCCTGGAGCATGTGTTACAAACGTAATATCACAAGCATGAGATTGCAGACTTGGCTGGCCTAAATCAGGTTTGGGCTCTATCCAGAGACGGGCCACATCAATCACCTTGCAGGTGGATAGACAGACAGGGAGAATGTATTGCAGCCAAAACCAGGATGCTGGAATGAGACCAGTAGCTGTGATGGAGCAGGAGCACTACATGCTCCTGACACTGTCAAATGGCAAGAATAATCAACACAGTAAGAAAGAGACCCGTGACCAGTAAAGTGCTGTCCTTACTCAGAGCAGTTCCACAGGGATAAATTATGTACCCCTTCCTCCCTAACCCATCTGTATAAAAAGGTAATGAAGGACATAAGATAGCCAACATTTGCAATAATGATTACAGAAAACACCACACATCAGATAGATGTCCACGGACCTCACTACCAACCCAGCATGCTAATATATAGAGAGTGGAAGTACTACCTATGCTTTCTCTCAGTCTGAGACAGTAGAAGTGGAGGAGAGCCGTTCACCCCACTTTATCAAATTTGCATATGTGGCCTTATCTTAGGAGACAGCTTTATTCACAAGGCTGTCAGTACACTGATTATTGCACCGATAATCAGGGAACTGAGCATCAGTGCCACCTATCATTGCCCATCAGTGTAGCCTCGTCAGTGCCTCCTCATCAGTGCTCATCAGTGCCGCCTCATTGGTACAGCCTCATCAGTACAGCCTAATCAGTGCACGTCAGTGCAGCCTTATCAGTACACATTAGTGAAGAAGAAAAATTACTTGGAAAAGTTTATAACAGACACTAAGAAAACTTTATTTTTTTTTTTTTGATTTTCAATCTTTCATTTGTTTGGCAAAAAATAAAAAAACCCAGTGGTGATTAAGTACCACCAAAAGAAAGTTCTATTGGTCTCTAAAAAATTATACAAACTTCATATGGGTACAGTGTTGCATGACTGCGCAATTATCACTCAGTGTGTGACAGCACTGAAAGCTGAAAATTGACCAGGGCAGAAGAGGGGTTAAAGTGCCCTGTATCGAAGTGGATAAAATAACATGCTTTGGGGATGCCTCAAACTTGCACATGTTGTGGAGCAGTATGATGTACTCCTTTAAAAATGCCATTATTTATATACAAACAGCAGCCAGGGATCTGTCATTTAACGGTGATAGGCAAATAAGCATTGGGAGCTATTACCCCTTGTTACTCATTCACAGAAATATTTAAATAGTAAGTAAAGAGACCCACAATGTGGAAAAAAGTCCTAGGAAAAAAAATAATCACACCTGTTGTAAATCCATGTCATATACAATAACCTGTACTGCAATAAAGTTGTGGCCAGTTTTTTGCCCTTTCACCAGACTGCAAACAAGTTGGGTTTGGGTCATGTTCAAGCTGAACCTGAAACTATACCAAAAAGACAAAACTTTTTTTTTTTTAGTTTTGGATAGAGTGGGGAGGGATTAGATCATCTGTGTTTTATTTATTTATTTTTTTGCTGTATATGCACCATTAGGGAGATTCATCCTCTCTATTTGTCCTGTTAACCATTATCATTGAAAATGAAAGTAAAAGAAAATCCAAAATTTTGGGTTCTCCCCTGAAAAGTAAAAGAGTGTAAAACTTCCATTGGGGACACCAGTTTTTGTGACCTGAGGGACCCCATGAAATTCCCTTAATTTGATGGGATTTCCTTTCACTTTCTGTTTGGCTATGGGACAGAAAGTGAAGGGAAATCTCTGCAATGGGACACAGATGGCAAAAAAAATCTGACAGGAGTTATAACTCTCCCTACTCTATCCAAAATGAAAAACAAAGTTTTGCCTATAGTTCTACTTGAAGCTCATAAAATAGATAGACAGACACACAGACGATACAGCTAAATATAGAAAGTGCAACTAAAATGATAAGTCGGGGATTGCCAGTACATCTAAAATTGTAAGGAGGGATGCATGTACTGTGTATACCATACATGACTGATGTCCCTGCATTTACTGTGAAGTAATTTATACATTTCTCTTCAAACATTACAACAGAAACTCAAAAGTCAGATTCTAGTCAGTTTTAACAGCATAGAAACATTTGCTACATGTTACATTAGAGGAAAGACAAGGAAATTATGATTTCAGTGCCTCTGTTGTAAATGTTGAAGTTGAATTTATCCACAATGCCTATAGCCTCAGAGGTGAATATGGGTTTGAGTTAAAGTGATTTTACTGCTTGTTTAGAACATGTAAATACTTTAGTATGCATTGCCTGGGCAGAAATTTACTGTAGGAAACGTCTGCTGGTTCCTACAGTATACACTAACTCTGTTCCTCTGAATTCATCATAACTAAAGCAGCCTATTTATAAAAATATGAGCAAATAAAATTGGGCTAAAGTGGAGTTTTTGCAATAGTAATCAATTCACTAGATTCTTTCTTTCACTTTTCCAGAGAGTAGAACTCTTTGTTCCTTTTTAAATATTTAGTAATGTGGTCTTTTAAATCCATCCCTGAAGTAAGGAGAACCAGGGTCAGTTTACTAGTTTATAAAGCCCCTGCTATTTATTAGGATTTAGAAATTAAGTCTCCAAGAGTGTTCAGCGGCCTGCATTTCCTAGATAGAGTTGATTGCTTTGTAGATTATTGTGAAATGGAATTGTTAAAAAGATTAATGTTTTTCATCTGGATGCTACAGCAGATGCCACATAGTATTGAAATTTACATCAGAGTATCCAGTATGTTGACTGAAGTATATTCAAATTGTCTGACATTGGACATAGTATTATATTTGACCTGAATCTTTGCATCATAGGCAATATTGCTTTTTATGCACTAGATAATTCTGACCACATTACCAGAATTCTGATCTTTTGATCGACTTTGAGTTCTTAGTAGAAAGCATTTTGTGATATCTGTGGATGTTTTTATCTGTTACTTTTCTAAGGCTAGCTGATTGGCAATTGGAAGATCCCCAGATACCTTCAAATGGGACTAATTTGACTTCCCATAAATATGTAGAAAATTCATTGTGGGCATTTTAAAATTGATAACATTTTAGGATGCTGTAAGTAACAAATTAACCAATTAAATCACTCTAATCCTCCCTTTCCATGGGATTACCTAGCCTAATAATGTGCTTTAATCTCATTCTATAATATGAACCTTTTCGTTACCAAAGTTTTGCCTGACTTTATATGACACGGTAATGTCAGATAAAACAGTTCAGGAGAGCACTGGGCATAGGGAACACTCATAAGTTTGCTCCATGATTCTAGCTGGTGCTTTTTAGCCAAGCCTGCTCAAGGTAAAGTTTATCAGTTGGGGTGGATTTTTTTTTGGCTAATCTGTTTTTCCTCAAAACTCCACTTCCCTCCTTCAAAAGCATAAACATGCAACTTCACCCAATGATAACTTACATGTGTACAAATATATTTATCTTAAAACAATATTTAGCTTTAAAAAAAAAACGCCAAATGAAGAGGAGCAATACTCACCTGTCCCACTGCCCGTGTCTCTAACCTTTACTCTTTTGAAGACCTAAGCCATTTGATGGTATCCAATGTACTTGTATTTCTATGAGATGCCTGATCCCCACCTGGTGTTGTTCTACCTGCTTGGTGCTATGTCGCTGCTGTGTCCTGTAGTGAGGTAGTGGCCAACTGGAGGAACCACAGCGCAAAAGTGTTTCAGATGACAAAGATTTTTTCAGCTAAGTTAACTCTTCAAGAGAGGCCTGGGCAGTAAGATAGTAGGGTAGTATTAGTCTTCTTTTATAGATTGGGCTAATTTTTAACATGGCGTTGCCTTAGGAAAAATTGTTTGGAGGGTCATGAACAGCTACATAATATTCCAACTTGTACCTTAAACATGTTATGAGTGGGAGCATATGTAATAGGATAGGGAAGAGATGGTGGTAGTTGCTTGAAAAAAGCCTTACAGCTGCACATGGAAGTGGGTTAGGACAGATCAGTGCAGGGGGGCAGAGAGGGTGGTTTAGAGATGGGAATAATAGATGAGGTGTATGATCTATCTGGAGCAAAATGAAAAAGAATGTGCTTTGGATATATTTATCATTATGAAGACTGTAAAATTACATTTTTATTTTTCCATTACTTTTTATTCAGGTATAAAATATAAAGTATGTAGATTTATTTTTACCAATTAAAGTCTACAGATAGCACATTCAAGACTACTCTTCGGTTCTTCACTATGTTGACTATGTTGCGAATAGACTTGAACATCAGAAGTTCAAACTGCAAATACGCAGCTGAATGAGTTTTGCATGAGATTTCAAATAGCAACGGTTTGCAAGTGAGCACACAGTGCTGGATTTTCTTATTAGAAAGCCCAGCTGCCATGCTGCCCCTAGAATTGGTGGTCAGAAACTATAGCTGGCTTCTGTATTCTTCACCTATAGCAGTCCCCTTTCTCATAAGGCAAGCAGGCCTACCAGGACTTGGTTGTCCCCAGGTCTTATACATAATGCCATAGTGCCTGGCTACTACACCAGGGCAGGCGAAAACTAAGCACATCGAATAGGTGCTTATGGTTGGCAGATAGGCAGAGTGGTCCAGTGACAGTGCGGTTTCAGGGCAGGCACCGTTTTAAGAGTAGTCAGGGACAAATCCATGATCAAAAAGCAGGCTGAGTTCCAAGCATAGTTAAAAACATATTAGGGTTTTCTAACATGCCACATCTAAATCTCAAAAGGGGAAGCAGAAGGGATATATACCCCTTTAGCCACCAACCATTAACAGACTTTATTGGCACTTCACGAGAGACACAATTAACAAGTTTATTATAGCTTGCATAAAACAACAAATAACATCTGAGCGTAGTTAAAATCCAATTCAAAGTCATCAACAAGGGAATCCAAACTAGTTGGCAGAGCTAAGATGAAGTTCAAGGAACAGGAACAAGGCAGGGAAATAAGCAGGGCTGGTGCTAGACTGTTTTGCTCCCTAGGCAATACCAGCTACTTGCGCCCCCCCCCCCCCCCAAAAAAAAAAAAATAATTTTTTTTTAAAACAGAAAATATTAAATCAACATAACATGAAACTGCTAAATTTCTTTTAATTTGAAAAAATAAGTGCCATAAATGCCACCAGCACCAATATTAAAGACAAAATCAGTGTTGCGGATGTACTGTATCTGTGGCTGGCAGTGGCAGGGTGACAGTTGCAGTAAGTGGAGGATGATGGATCCAGGGGGGTGAAGGTGCTTTTTTTTTTTTAAGTTAATTTGATTTTTTGATTACATTTTTTAATTAATTAATTTTACACTGTCCCTTTCATTTTTTTTAATCACTTTTAATGCTATCACAGGGAATGTAAATATCCCTTATAACGTCAATGGGCATTGTCATATATTCTTTTTTGAGAAATCTGGGGTCTATCAGACTATAGATATCTCCTCTGCCCTTACATTATCTAATTTCTCCCCAATTTCCGATTTCTTAGACTATAGAGATGATTGGCAGTACGGGTGCTGCAGAATCTGTGGGCTGCCAATCAGCATTTGCAAGCACAGCCGGAAGGACACAAGGGGCTCTGTGGGCCTGTGTGCGAATTCTTGGTGGCTGCGCATCACTACTTGTACTGCACTTATGGGACTCGCCACGTCACCAAGTGATACTGCAGTGCTGGTTTAAAAAAGACCAGGATATACTAGGGCGCTGGTGTTCGCCAGTTCACCAAAACATAGTGCGGCACTAATACTGGCACTCTGCTGCATATGAGACAAGTCATGCGATCCTAGCACTTCAGCTTCATGGGGTCAAGTACCCCTGATCTTAACAGGGACCTCTTCTCCATCGTTCGAGCTACCTGTCAGGGTGCTGCTGCTGTTTACAGGTTCGTATTCTGAGGCTGATTTTGTCAGGGTGTCTTCCCTTTCGATCTCACCTGACTTTCTCAGAATCCTGTAGGCCTCTTCACTAGTGTACAGTCAAAAAGCAGGTGCCACATCAGTAGGTACATAAACCTATAATAATATCTCTGATTCACCATAAGTATATTTGTGGATTATTAACCGAACACAACGGCATAAGAAAAAAAGCAGTTTAAGAGAACAAACTGCAAAGACTTGGTATTAGTTATCCAAGCAGAGTAAATAATGCATCAATATGAATGCAAAAAGTTTCTTTATTATATGATCCCAAGCATCATGTGAAGAATGTGCTCTTCTCAAAGTGAACATACAATCAGCCAAATAACTTTTAAAGAGTGTGATAAAAACATTTTTCCATGCCATACACATAGCTTAATTAGATATAGCATTAAATGGGCTTGGAAACAAAATAATGCATAACCTCATAGGGATAATTCCATCTGTGAGGGTGCAAGGACATGAATAGCTGCAAAAAAGAAATAAAAAATTCTCATGAAGTAAGATCAAAATGTTGCATCCTCTTATATTAAGTTCCATGCTGGTATCCAGTGGTAACATACACAGTATAGTAGAGACTGTCTCACCGTTTGAAGACATGCATTGACCATCAAAAGTGTTGTGGTGAAAATGATAAGGCAGCCGATTGGGACAGTCCTGTAATATCAAGAGTAGTCAATGAAAAGATGAAACAGTGGATGAAAATTCAGTGCACTGGTTTGGATATAGAGGATGAAGCCATACAAAGGGAAGCATGAATAACAGTCATATGACATAGATTCAATAGGATATATAGGTCCAAGGAACTTGAACATCAAAGACTCACAGATATCTCACCATGAAAGTTTCCACTGATCTCTCATTGATTATAGAGCAGTTGTGTATGAGAATTGCTCAGTGTCATATGAGATGGATAGACAAAGATATGCCAGAAAATGGATGATACAGCAACATAGCCTCCGCTCAGTATTCTGGAATAACCTCCCCAGAGAGAGGGTGATTATCTTGTGAGTGCAAAATGTCCGCGTAATGGATAACCTATAAAGGTATTTATAAAGAGTCCAGGAACAGCTTTAATAGCAGAGCGGACAAAGTGAAAGTGGATTCACATAGGATCCTAGTGTAACGGTAATTGCGGAGTGATCACTTACTGTCAGCTTCCACTATTGCATCTTCCGGAATCCATGTGACGATATAGAGCTTTGTTTTCCTTTGTATGGCGTTTAGTTATTACCGGCTTGAATCCTTTCATTGCAGCTATAACATCATTCGATGTAAGTAAAGGTGCTCAAAGGGCATAGCACCGCTGGTACTGGTTTCCGATTCGCCATGTGGTTTCCAGCTTGGAGGCATATAACTTGTGTCGTCCCCAGCATGGAGGCTTCAGCGTACGTGATGGGTGGACGTGATGATGTCACTACGACTTTTCACCTTTCGTTCGACATTTTGGACTCTAAATTTACAGGTACCTAGTGCGACTCACAGAAAAAAGAGCACCTGGCTGTTAGTGACTGCTTGAAGCACTACAAAAAAAATTTATTGGCAAGTGCTTACAGAGATCAGGCCTGACTCTGTGAACACTGCGGTTTTGTGTGCAGTGTATTACAGGTGACAGTGATCAGAAATTATACTGACACTGCACTTCTTGTTAGGGGTGGGGGGGAGCGTTGGGGCTAAATGCTAGTGCTGGTAGCGAATGGGGATGATCCTGCTAACACTGTGTTTTTGGGGACACTAATACTAAGGGAACACTGGTATAGTTTTATTCGTGATTAATATATTGATCTGTACAAACAATATCCTAGTAGTGACGGCGACCTATAACATGAGTGCGATAGTGTGTGGGCAATCTAACACTAGCTGACCATAGCTGGGAGGGATGCTAACTGACCCTAACGCTATCTGACGTCGCTAGTGGCACTAATACAGTGATCAGTGAAAAATACTTTACACTGACACTGTACTAATGGCACTGGCAGGGTGGCAGGGGGCAATCAAAGAGTTAAATTTGGCAATCAAGGGGTTAAAATGTCTCTAACGTGTGTGGGTGCAGTGTGCGGCTTTTACTCACGTGTGATGTCTTTTTTCTCTCTCTGGAACAAAATGGTTCCAGGGAGAGAAGAACCAGCTAGATCCTATGCCTATATTTACAAATACAGTTCTGCATCTCCATTCGCTGTAGGAGATCGGCAGACTCCTGGCCAAAATCACTGCCCAGACCTGCTGACGTACACCTCCTACAATGAATGACAGTGGGTGTCAGCGGGGGGCGCACGCGTATGCGCTCTAAACCCGGAAGAACAAAGCGACGTATGGGCACGTCGCTTTGCCTGCAGCTACCGTCCATCCGCAGCACATTGCTGGTGGGCGGGCGGAAGCTGTTAAAGGAGAAGTACAAAGCTTGTTTGGCAGAACAAACTGCATTCCTGTGACCCATTTTCAGTCGACAGCTGGCTAAAGTCTGCTATTGGCTGACGTCACTCAGCTGGTCCAGGCTGGGGAGAGATCACGACCATATGGTCAGGATCCATCCAGGAGAATGGACTGTCACTTGGCTCAGCCTCATCTGCCAAGAGCCTGAGCTAGCCCCTTCCACTCCCTTCACAGCTGCAGTGAGCGCTGGAGGGGCAGAGCAGAGAGCCAGAGATTGACAGTCACTGTTCCCAAACTGGCAGGGAGAACTGAGCGATTGGCAGTGTTTGGTCGCTCATTTCTCAACCTTAGAGCCAGCAGGGTAGAGATGCAGCATCAAAACAATTCTGCATCCACCTAGGTAAGTATAATTAAAAAATAAAAAAAAGTCCCAAACTTCTCCTTTAACCAACACCTGGAGCAGTGGAGAACCTGAGAAGCAGGATTGGTACTTGGAGTGATGCAGCTTAGTTTATTTTTGAACCTTTACTGATGATATCAGTATTTGAAATGTAGGTGGAAAAACAGTCAAGTACCAATAATAAGTCATTTGCAATATGTAATGTTGCCTTCCTTCGTCAGTGTTATGAGCACATTGAATTTAGTGGCTTATTCACCTCCTTTAATATGTCATCAGCCTAAAAAAGTGAAACAAACTAAATTTATTCAGATAAATGATATGAGTGTGTTTTTGGGAACAGTACTTTATTCAATCAGACAAAATGATAAAGGATGCTACCTAAGCAGTAAAAAACAGACAGGACTGACTCTTCACTGAGAGCATACAACATATAATTATTATGTGATTGAAAATTATGTTTGGTTTTAAATTCAATTTCATATTATGGTGAATAAAGCTTCTTTGCTTTATTGATTTCCATTTAGACAAATCATTGTTTAAAGAGCATGTGTAAATCTAGCAGCAGCTGGTTTAGTTACAGATGGAATAAAACCATTGCAGTACCTGTGATAAATTATATGTCTGTATTGCGTGGGGGAGAACATAGCAACTACATCTCCCCAATCATTGTCAATTCACTGTAATATGGGGGCAATAGAGAAAATGTGAATTAAAGTTGCCTTCCAAATGTGAAAACCTCTAGTATACGTCTATGGTAAGGGATGGCATAGTGTTTTTTTTTACCAATTCGGCTCCAGAGCAAATTTTTTAATTTTTTTAACACATGTAAAAATCTTAATTTTTAGCAGTAAAATTACTTAAAAACCTTAGAAAATTATATATTTTCTGAAAGTAGAGGCCCTGTAGTAATAAAAAGATGATAGTTGCAAATTTTTATGTCACGTGATATTTGCAAAATTGTTTATAACATGCAAAAAATATAATAAAATTAATTTTGGTGCAAACAGACGCAACATAGTACCCATTTTTGTTAAAATTCAAAAGATAAGGTTGTGTTGGGTAAATAAATACCAGACATGGCAAGTCTAAAAACTGTGCGCGCCTGTGATATCGCAAAAAACTTCAGTACCCACAGAATATCCATAGGTGACACTTTAAAAGACGTTACAGCTCATCAGTTTAGATTTAACTCTGAGCGCTTGTGCTAGAACTATTGCAGTCTCTGTGATGTTCACGGCGATATGTCACACGTGTGGTGTGACTTCAGTTTACACCCTGGGCGCATGGGGCAAGGGGGGGCTATGGCAATTTAAAAATAAAAAATACATTTTATTATTTTAGGTTTTAAAACTTTTTTCTTTTATTTATCTGTATTTTTTTATTGTTTTCGTAAAGGGTTAATAAGCCCCCATGTTATAGCATTGAGCAGGTACTCTTTATGGAGACATTAGGGGTCTAATAGACCCCAATATCTCCCCTGCCCTTTGCAGCATTTAACCAAGCACAGATCAGCTTGGTTAGATGTGTCCCCTGGCTGTACCGCCCAGGAAATGAAACTGGAAGTGACAAAATCATCCTTGCTTCCAGTTTATTTATTTACATGTGAGATTGAGGCATGGATTTGCCTCATTATCACACAGCTCTCCATTGTGTAGTTGGTGGTTGTGTCCCGGGCTCCTGGTAAGAGCAGGAAAGCCCAGGAACCATGGGGAGGGGTTCAGCTTGTGATTAATGGTTCCCTTTTTCGGTGTACGTAGTACAGTACATCCAAAAAGCTGAACTGGTTAAACATATCTCTAGACTAAAATATAACAGTTTAAAAATATATTGTCTTTTTTAAGACAGATAACTGTAACATTTTGAACATAAATATTTTGTATTCCCAATTTAAAATGCCAGGTGGAGCTTTAGATTAATTTTCCCAATTTCCTATGTCTTTTTAGCCCCTTGTATGGAAACAGTATGTTGTTAACAGAGCTCAGTAGCTCCAGCTGAAATGTACGCACACATCAGTGAACAAATCAGATGCATGATCTGTCCTTTTCATTCCCTCTCCCTCCTAACACCATCTGTATGACGCTTTAAGCTGGACAGAATAATCCTAAAGCAGGGTGCTAGTATAAAACATCAGTTTGAAAATGTTGAAGTGAAGGTACCTAGAGGTACCAGATACCTGCAGCAGCCTCCCAAACTTTCCTGTAAGGACAAGTTGTTCTGGCGTGCTAAGTGGCATCACTTCCAGGTAGTGATAAAGCTTTCCCCCACACATGCTTCTAAGCCCATCACTATGATGGCCAGTCTCTCACACCCATAAAAATGTGCAGGAGGCAGGAAGGTATGTGCTTGCATCGTCGCAGTCTGGAAGTATTGTTTTTTCCTCAATGGTAGAATCTCTTTAAAAGAATAAAAATAATTATTCATCAACTTTAAGGCACCTCGGACACCAGCACAGTCCTTTTGCTGTGTGTGAATGTTTGATACTTCTACCTTTTTAGTATACTACAGATTTGGGATGATTCAAAATCTTATTGTGGTCATGTGGTCACTTCTTATTTCTTGCATGTATGGCTTTCTTTTATAGCAGTCAGCCAAATGACTTAATTATACCACCATGAGTTATGCCACCCAGGGCACTGATGTCACTTTAGTGACAAAAATCTTGGCAATGGCTGCACAAAGACAAGGCTAAAGAAAGCACAGTTATATTTGTCACCACTGTTGTAATAAACGCATAATAGCAGATCCTTGTGATGAAAATGATTATGCTACTTGGTTTGCATTTTTCCTATTTTACTACCCCACACAGACCATTGAAAAATAGAAGCAATATTATACAAAGTAGGAGGCAAGGATCAAGGCGCAAATATGTAGTAAATGAAGAGTGTGAGTAGGTTACATATTTAGAAAGCAGTAACTCATAACGAGCTGTCTGGTTTTAGTTGTAATCAGATAAGAGATGATTTCCAGTTTGTTGCTTGCATACTTTCATTGGCTTCTTCACGGTTTTATTATTTCTTTTGTCCATTTACAGTGAGGCCCATATATATTTGGATACAGGCACAGTTTTCATACTTTTGGCTCTGTATGCCACTAGAATAATTAAAACAAAACAAACCAAATGAATTTGAAGTGCAGACTTTCAGCTTTAATTCAAGAGGTTGAACATAAATATCAAGTACAAATTTTAGGAACTGCAACCAATTTTATACACAGTCCCTCCATTTTCATGGGCTCAAATGTAATTGGACAAATTAATATAATCATAAATAAAATGTTAATTTTTAATATTTTGTTGAGAATCCTTTACTGGCAATGACTGCCTGAAGTCTGGAACCCATGGACATTACCAAAGACTGGGTTTCCTCCTTTCTGATGCTTTGCCAGGCTCTAACTACAGCTGTCTTCACTTGTTCTTTGTTTGTGGGTCTTTAGTTTTGCCTTCAGCAAGTGAAATGCATGCTTAATTGGCTTGAGATCAGCTGATTGACTCGGCCATTGTAGAATATTCCACTTTTCCTTCAAAAGCTCCTGGTTGCTTTTGCAGTGTGTTTTGGATCATTGTCCATCTGTATTGTGAAGCACCTTCCAATCAACTCTGCTGCATTTGGTTGAATCTGGGCTGACAGTATATCTCTAAACACTGCAGAATTCATCCTGCTGCTTTTGTCACATCATCAATAAACACCAATGACCCAGTGCCACTGGAAGCAATGCATGCCCATGCCATCACACTGCCTCCACCATGTTTTACAGATGAATGTGTGCTTTGGATCATGAGCTGTTCCAAGCCTTCTCCACACTTTATTTTTTCCTGTCATTCTGGTACAGATTAATCTTAGTTTCATCCATCCAAAGAATGCTTTTTCAGAACTGGTCTTGCTTTTTTACATGTTTTTTGGAAAATTATAATCTGGCTTTTCTATTCTTCAGGTTTATGAATGGTTTACACCTTGTGGTGATCCGCTGTATTTGCTCTTGTGAAGTCTTCTCTTGATTATAGACTTTGACAATTATATGCCCACCTCCTGGAGAGTGTCCTTCACTTGTCTGGATGTTGTCAATGGGTTTTTCTTTACCATAGAGAGGATCCTGCGATCATCCACCACTGTTGTCTTCCATTGACGTCCATGCCTTTTTATGTTGACGAGCTCACCAGTGCGTTCTTTCCTCAGAATGTACCAAACTGTTGATTTCGCCACTCTTAATGTTGCGGCTATCTCTCTGATGGATTTGTTTTGTTTTTGAAGCTGTACAATGTCCTGTTTCACTTGGACTTATACAGATTCTTTGAACGCATAATGTAGTTTCACAGCAATAGATTCCAAATGCAGATACCACACTTTGAATCAACTCCAGACCATTTACCTGCTTAATTGATGAAGAAATAATGAAGGAGTAGCCCAAACCTGGCCATGAAACAGCTTTTGATTCAATTGTCCAATTACGTTTGGTCCCTTGAAAAAGGGGGGGAGGGTGGCTACTTTTAAGAGCTGTAATTCCTAAACCCTTCTTCTAATTTCGATGTACATACCCTCAAATTCAACCTGAGAGTGTGCACTTTCAGCCCATAGCCATTATATAACTATAACTTGAATAGGTTTTGGTAAATATCTGCAAAAATCTAAAATTGTGTCTGTGTCCAAATATATATGGACCTAACTGTATATAGCATTGACCCTTTTTTCAGTAGAGTAGATACTGTATAAACTGCTCATAACAGTCCATGTCAACAAAGGGGCTTACCATTAAAATCTCGTACCCCATTGAAACTCATTGGTTTGAGATGAAAAAAAAATCTACCACTTTTACCAGAAGCTCCATGCAAGCCCAGCAGGAATTCCATGCTGGTAGTCAGGGAGCTGAAACCAATGACTGTCTGTTGTGTTCAGAAATAAAGTGGAATGTAGAACACATATTTTTGTGGGCTTGTATAGAGAGACATCAGACTTAAATACAGCTACAAAAAGCATGCTTTTAGGTGCTTTCAGTGAATAGTAGATTGCGTTGAGATTCATTTTTAATGCATTTACCTTGCTCTCATACTGCATTCCAAAACCTTGTATAGAGGGAAAAAGCACCGTAGAATAGCAAATAGTAGTTAATCACATTTAATTGTTCTGTTTTGCCGAAGACACTTTCCCACTTATCCAAGTGCTTTCCTCAGGTCTAATGAGTGTAGTGAACGTACCATAGCATTTATAGCAACATCTCAGACTCCTTAATCCAATTTCCATGATGCTTTAGCTATACATGCATAAGCTACTGTAAATACAGTGCAATTACATAGCAGCATGGGAGCTCACTGACAGAATGCTATGTATATCCCAACTGCTAACTAAATATAGCAATATGCAAACCGTCTCTCTCTCTCAAACAAAACCCACTTCAGGTTTCGGGGAGCAAAAATAAAGGCTAAGAAGCATAGTGGTGAGCTCCATCTCTCCATCACTCTGCTTTCTCTTCCTGTCAGCATGCTTCTTCTTAGCACATGAGCTGAATGTTTTTATGATTGGCTGCATGTGCTGCTTCTTCCTTTCCCATATCCAGATATTGCTGTGTAGTATAGCAGTTTAGTCTTCTCTCTTTTATAGGTGATCTGAGAACCCCTGCTTGTGATACTGGATTGATATTCCTAAACACACCCACTACAAGCCTTTGTTGTTTCTCCTATAAAAGCTTGAGGATTGATGATTGGTTTCACAAGGATGACACGCAAATTCGTGAAGCGTTTCATATTTTTCCCTCAGCTAATAATGGAATCTTCTACTCTTCCAACCAGTCCATCCCCACAGTTACTACCTTTTGTAACACTAGCCCCTCCCTCCTAGATTGTAAGCTCCAAGGAGCAGGGCCCTCAAATCCCTCTTGTATTGAACTGTATTGTTACTGTATTGTCTCCCGTTATATTGTAAAGCGCTGAGCAAACTGTTGGCGCTATATAAATCCTGTATAATAATAATAATAATAATAACTTGTTGCCTAGAAGTGTTTTTGTGTATGTTCAAAGAACCAGGATCATTCAGATTTGGTAAACCTAAAGGTGTTCATACAGTAGCTCAGTTTTTCTTCACAGTATCCTTGTTCATGATACATAAACTATACGGTGGTAAAGGTTCAAGTGTTGAAGCAAAGAACTCCGGGCAGAAAAATTAATGTTGTGCAATACCAGGCAGCTGCGCCCATATTCAGGATTTATCAATTGTACTATAATTTTCTCACATGATCTTTTCTGCAATGTATTGCTGTGCAAGATTCCACCTCCATGTCAGACAGGCCTGTAGTACATAACTTCAGGTCTGCCTGTGATTGAGCAAGGGGGCTAGAATGGGCTGAACTGAGGGGGCTAGAATGGGCTGGCAATCGCATGAAAATTCTGACAGGCTGGTTGTACCCAAGGCGTACAACAATCTAATTGGGTACAATCAGCCTGCCCATAGATGATTCAAATCTCGGCTGGTCTCTGCTGAACTGGCTGAAATTTGAACCATCTATGGCCAGCTTAATAATGCCCTGCACTATGCACACCATGAACAACATTGGATGCGGCTAAAATGCATTGCAACAGTGGGAAAGGTTTAAAGGGGCATAGGTAAATAAAATTCTAGTCTACTTGTTCTATGAATGGCACATATATACCACGGTACACGGTACATGTACCCATTGTGACGATTGTGATTTCATTGCTGTGCCATAAACAAGAGTCTCACAGACCTATAAAAACCTCAGCACAATGATTTTTTAAAATAGGATGCTTCCATTACGTGTGCTTTTGTGCACATTGAAAATAGAGAGCGCCAAGACATTGTCTGAGCCTTCATCAAAATAGCCAGGAACTGATTGGCAACCATCATCTGTTGAGACACTGAACACTTTGGTCAGAAGTATGTAATATATAATATAAAGCAGGAAGGCGAGGGTTAAGGATGTGTAAAACACAGAGTTCAGGGGTCAGGAGTTTGCAGCACAGGTTGCAGGGGTCAGGTGTACGTAACACACAGAGTGCAGGGGTAAGATGTGTATAATGCATAGGGGTCAGAATGATGTAATGCGCAAAATGCAGGGGGGCAGGGTTTTGTAAGTCACAGAGCGCAAGGGTCAGGAGTGCATAACACACAGGGTGTTGGAACAGGGGGGTGTAATGCAAAGTCCCCCTTCCCTTTCCTGCAAGCATTACTCTTCAACACTTTCCCCTCTTAACTAAAATCTTACCTCCTCCCTCAACAAAATCTAGCACTAATCTGCATTCTCACCCCCATGTACAAATTCCTTCTGCAAGCCCAAAGCCTTCCCAAACTAAAATGCTAATATCACCTCCTTCTGCTAAAATTCCTCCTCCTAGCATAACATTTTTAAACCCCACCAAAACTTGCTCCCCAATCTCTCCTCCTAGAGCAAGTTTTCACCACCCCATCCCCCCAAAAAAACCCCTGTCGTCTTCCAGAACCGTTTTGTTTTGCAGCCTCAGGACCAGGGGCATCCAGCAGGAGATGCGGAGCACATGAAATGGGTGCGATGCGCCTGCTGGCTACAAGGAAATTTTAAATAATAGGACAAGGCTGCTCTATCAGGAGGAAAAAAAACAAAAGATTGAAGCAGATAGGCTGTCTCCCCTTTATATGTTTTAGGGCTTCAATTTCAGTTGTGAATATTGTGGGTTACAGCTTAATTACACATTTATATCATATGTTATGATAGAACTGACATACTGCACAGATTTATTCTGCTGGTAAGTATGTTATTACTGTTCAAATACTAGGAATATTTCTGTCTGCGTCTGCTGCTACATTTCTCTTCCTCTCATTTGATATTATACCCATTAGCAACATTAAAAAAAATCACAGTGACAGCAACTTAACTACAATCGCAAATGTATGTTCGATTTCGGCACATCCCACTGTAAGTCCTTTGAAGTCAGGTTCTTGTGCTGTTAAATGTTTCATTTCTTTTTTCTTCCTGGGTCTTAAAGCATCTGTAGTTCTTTATGCTCTGTATGCTTTTCTTGCACCCTAGATTTCATCCATTTATACTAGTGAGAATTAAAAATTGATTTTCCTTACAAGTGCGTACAGCATTGTCTCTTCTACTTATGTAAAGTGTGTGGGTTAGCGTTGTGTGAAAATGACGTACTGTTCGACAGATGGCTTGGACAGATCGGGAGCTGATCTGAAAAAAATGAAATTATGCTGGAGGTAGGTAGGTAAACTAAAGCCCATATCACACTTGCAAGCCTGTCCCTTGTGACCACTCAGAGACAGAATCGCTAAGCAGAACAGGGCAGAGAAATACTCACCTATTTCCACAGGTCTTCTCTGTTGCCTGCTGGTGGATGACATGCCTTGCTCAAGCAGCCAACAACCTGTAGAATCAGGACAGTAATTTTACTGATAATCCAATGTAAATTGCCATGTCATTAATATATTCTCTTACAACACTAATTTTAGTGTTGTAGTGTTAGTGATTTAGTAATTTTTTTCCACCGCAAGCCCTTAGACATACATACAGTATCTGTAAATCTAAGCTCATTTGTCAATTAGCCTCTTGACCTGGGGTTCCTCAGTATAAGGCCCAGATATGTCTTTTTTTTTTCTCCTTGTCTTCAAAGTAATCACTGCAGCTCCCTGGACTCCCAAAGAGGAATGGCTCCTAAAAAGGAACCCCCCACACTCTTAAGGGCTCTGCTCTTTACTATTCACAAACATAGCAGTTTGTAGACCATTCTGCTGTCCACATCAAACATAACTTCCTCAATCGTGGTCCATGCAAGAAGTAACAAAATGAGACAATTTGGTAGTAGGTTCATTCAAAGTTAAAATTGCTTTTCTATTTCAATATATTTATTGATTTAAGCAAGTGGTACAGATCAGACAGTCCACGTAGCGAATACAAAAAGAACAAGCCAAATAAAGAATCAACATTATGTCAAACTGGTATCCAATAAACATAACAGAACAAAGGGTAAAGATGTGACTTGTTTCTGGAGCATACCCTGGACCATTGTAAAGAATATTGAATCAGAGCAATGCATGTCTATGTCAAAAGTCACATCATACATGTGAAACAAGTAGACCAAGACAGACAACCAAGAAATAAATGGGGGGGGGGGGGGGGGGTTGTAGGAAGACAAGGAAGAAAAAGTGGAAAAGAGGGGGAGAGAAAACAGAAAAGAGAGAGTAAGGTTTGTACTGGAGGAGAGAAATGGAAACAGTGAGGGGGGGGGGGGCTGGCACAGGGTACCCCTCACGGCACATGGGGGGGGGGCGAAAGAGGTCCAGTCATGAAAGAAGGTGAAGGAGGCGATAGGTGACCCGGGGGTTCCAGATCTTTTGTGGCTGTTGGTAAGGGTGCTAGTCAAATGTTGATTAATGTAAAGGCCATCCAGCCTAGTTTTGACTTCGGAGAAGTAAGTGAACTGCTTCCTCCAAGCTTTAACGATTGTCAATTTAGAGGCCAGGAGTACATAATGTGCCAATTAAAATTGATTTTTGGTGAGATTTGAAGGTTTAAAGTGTAGGAGAGCTAACCATGGGTCTCTGGATAGATTAACCATAAATAATTTGTAGAGGAGGGCAAACACTTTTGACCAAAAACGACCTAGCATCATGCAGGTCCACCATGTATGGAGGACATATCCCGCTGTTTGGCATACCCTAAAAACACTTCAAGATTTAAATGGGTCACTGCATCTTGCCTATCTGTACAGGAATGGCTATAGGAACTTGGAAAGGTGTATATCATATGAGAGACACACTTATCCTCTGCAAAACACTATGATACCTATAACTGCATTTAGTCCCGTTGGCTGGAAACAGTAAATGCCACCTGCTACCTAAAGCAAAGGAACTGGTGTTCTCTTATTTTAATTCCCTTTTTCTTATTTGTGTCCTCTTTTTCTATTACCTCCATTAAATGAATGTACATTATGGGCTGTATAATCATTTAATGCTCAAAATAATGTATGACAAGAGCTATATAAAGTGAAAAGCAGCTAGCACAAGAGACAATGACAAAAAAATCACACAGAACATATGTGTATAAAGTGCAGTGCTGCACTGTATACACAATCATTTAATGCTACTGATTGGGTACTGTACGACTGATCCACCATCCATTTGGTCAGTTGGCTTTATTAAAGACTAATGGGGTCTAAAGACTAATATTTTGAATGCACTTTTTAGTAATCCTATCAATGACAAGTTGCTAGCAAGCAAAACAATTGCATGTGTGACATAAGCCTTAGTGAGACCGTAGATAGGCATATCTGCTACAAATGGATGGATGGTATTGAAGGTTCTAATTGTAGTTTTGATAAGAAACGTATGCCTGTTTATGTATGTTTTTAATTTGTTCCTACACTTCTTCCTGCAGTCAGGTATTTATACGCATTTGGTTCTGTTGGCTAGATGCAGTAAATGCTACCCACTACCTCAAGCAGTAGTCTCTAATCTGCAGGCCACAAAGGACCGAATGTGGCCCTTTGCTTGCCTTTATCTGGTTCTTGAGGCACCATTCAATCCACTGACACCTACAATGGGGCATTATTCCTCTCACAGACAGCAATGATTGGGTGTCATTCCTCCACTAAATACCAACATTGGAGCACCAATCCTCCCACAAAGGGGCACCATTCCTCCCACTGATACCCACAATGGGGCACCATTTCTCCCCTGATACCCACAATGTGGTACTATTTCTCCCACTAAAACTAATGGTGGGGAACTTTTCTCCCTACTGATGCCAGTGTATTTTCTAATCCCACTGGCCACAGTCTACCCCCCCAAAGCCTGAAAGACAGTTACCATCCCTTTTCGTAGAAAGTTTGGAGACCTCTAACCTAAAGCATAGGAGCTGGTGTTCTCATGCCCTAATTCCCTTTTTTTCCCCTGTCTTTCTCTATTATCCCCTTTGAATGAATGTACTTTATGGGCTGTATAATCATCTAATGCTACTAATTGAATGCTGAACGACTTGGAGATGTAGTTGACTGTATTTTCTTATATGTCTTGCAAGACATCGTGTTTTTGTATTTACTTCAAAAACCTTTGGTAAATAAAGTCAATTAAAAAAAACCCCAAAAGGTGTGTCCACCAACATATCCATTGCATTTTGTCAGTTCACTTTATTAAAGGCTAATGGGTTATTTTCAATGCAGTTTTAGCCATCCTGTCAATGACATGTCAAGTTGCTACCAGCAAAATAATTGTGGGTGACATGGGTTTTAGTAAGGTCATAGATAGGCATATCTGTTACAGAAAATCCAGATAACGTCTGTGGTGGTATGCAAGGTTCTAAGTGTAGTTTTGATGAAAACATACATAGGCAGGTGCATGTTTCTAAAATTGTTCCTACATTTCTTCCTGAAGTCAGCTATTTTCGAGTGCATGGAATCAAAGATCGCTGAGTAAAATGAGTTTGTAGAACTGGGACTTTGGGACTAAAGATAAATAAATTCTCACTTTTCTAACAGCTGATACCTCTAAGTGTTTTGTGAATAAATTCCCTTTAAAATCTGCCTCTGGTTGGAATCTTTTCTTTTGGACGTCATCTTGTGTTGTTTTCTCAGTTTCTTTTTTGATCTATAAATATATAAATCCATCCAGCTGACAGATGCAGTTTTCTAAGAAGTGTTTTGTAACTCAGTCTGCCTCCCTTTGCCTCTAGTCATTATCTTTTAATTATTAGAGATCAGATAGATGGGCGCCGAGTCTTCCATGAAGCTAAATGCTCCAGTTGTATTCCAAATCCAATGTATGTTGCTAAGCAGGGCTGCATATTCTGGGGAATGTTTGTTCCGTTTTCTAGTTTTATGGTGAGTGAAAATTGATTGCTGTGAGGAAGGCATCTGCTAATGAACACAACAGGGGAGTTGTGAGTCTACTGTGAAGAGAAGAGCGATCTTTATGACAACAAACGGGGCATTTTCACACTGGTTATCGACACAGAGTGTTAACATCTTTTAAGATTTTGGAAATGCAAACCACTTAATACTGCATTTGTTCTTTTCTATTTCTTTGTATCTAAAGGCAAACTAACTTGTAGCATAAAGCATTTGGGCTTTATCAGCAGTGTCTGCAACATAATCTTCACATCAAGTCATAAATGTCAAGGGTGCTCCCTGCCTCTTTTCCCTCTGATTGATACTTAATTTTAGATACAGATGATCATATGCCCAGAAGGCTGGATAGGCACACCTTTTCCTTGGTTATGCAGTCTTCTGCTACATATATCTGTTGTTTGAAGGCTGTGTGCAGGAGAAAATCTATAGCTGTAGTAGACCATTCAATCACCAAGGTCCATGGAAGCACAGGTTGCCAGCACTGCCTGGTTAGATCATGGTCGATACAGGTGGCAAAAGCATTTGGCTGAATACATATAAATTCTTGGAATCTATGCATTTGTTATGAAAGCAATTAGTATGCTGGATTACTGGAAAAATAACCTTTGAGACAGAGATTAGAGAAGCAGGGTCCTTTAATGCAGAACTGCAAGAAGGCATGACCTTTATTGCAGAGAAGACCTACAAGGTCTCTTCTGTAATAAAAGAAAACTACCTGTCTAGTTGCCATCTGTTGTGGAATGTACTGAGCCTTTGCGCAGTTCAGTTTACATTCTGGAACAGCGCCTGTGCGCCGGTATGACAGCTCTCCTGCACATGCACAGGGGTGATGTAGTCCCTTACTGGCCAGTAAAGACAGTCACAGCCCATCACATGGAAGAAGCTGTGCAGAAGATGCCAATGAGGGACTTTGGACTGAAGAATTGGTAAGTATTGTGGAGTTTACCTCTGCTTTTAAAGTGCAACTAAACCCATGTATTGAGTTTCATTCACTAAAGCACATCACATGAGGTGTTTAGGAGATCTGACACATTTTTCCAGAATATCGCATGTAATGCTGAAAATCTCAATTCACTATATCTGTATGCGGTATTTACCTCAAAAAGCAAAAACGCTCTGTAAATACAGCATAAAACAGTGTTAGTCAATACACTAAAGGAAATAAATAAAGAAATGCGGTAAGTAAGTATTGGTCCAGGCATGCGATAGTTAAGGAATGTGTTTGATTTTAGTTATTTGTTGAGAAGCTGGCAGATGCTATTTACTGGTTGTTAACCCCTTCACGCCGGCCGCACACAAATGTGCAGCCTCCCGGTGTCTGGACCTAGATGCTGAGCGGCCGCACATTTGCGTTCATGTAACAAAAAACATATGTGCTGAGAGCGTGTGCCCTGCGCGCTCCCAGCACACATGTCTGGTACTCACGGAAAGGTCCCGGTCTGCTCTTTCGATTGGGACCTTTCCCGATCATGTGACCGCCGTGACGATGCGTCATGGCGGTCACATGATCCCTAAACCACGCCCCACCCGCCCCACCTCCCGGCGTCTGAAACTCTTAAAGGACCAGGAAGCGCCGGCGGGAAGGGGTTAAGGACGCTAACTACCATCAGTGTTAAAATACAGCTAGCTTTTACTACTAAAATACCGTATCACTTCATAAAATAGCTCATGCAGTATTTTAATAGCGTTTTTTTAATGAATTGCAAAGACGTTTTTGAAAAAAGAGAGGTATTTTACTGCAGTTCCTAAAGTGGTAGATACTAGTTTGTGAATGGAGCCCATTGCAGCCTACCAGTCATTTGATGTGGTGGATGCATTCGTTCTCTTTTTTCTTTTTTTCAAGCTTTTAATCCTTTAGTTTCATCTGGTGATTGCCCAATAATACACATCTTGTCTTAGGATCATAGGGTGGCAACATTCACTCCTCCACTGTATCTATGGAGGAGCAACTAAGGCTGGCCATACATTATACAATTATCTGCAGATTTTCTGCCCAATTTCCTTTAGATTTACCTTCAACTATGTAGTGCAAGGGCCTGCCTAATTGGATACAACTGAAAGTGTTGTTTAGGTTTGTCCTCCTATTATATGGTTTTTGGTAAATCTAAACCAAAAATCTGCAGATAATTGTATAATGTATGGCCAGCCATAGCCACCCGTGGACAGAAGCATTTTCAGTAGAGAGGGTAATGTTAGATGGGTTAGTAGACTTAGATGGACTTTACAAAAGTAACTAAGAGTTTAAAGCCAAACTCCAGCCGAACTATATTAAATACTTACAATATTTTATTTACCTTTTGGAAAATAAGTTTTACATAAATCAGTAAAAGCTGATCATTGTAAGCACCCTTGTCATTGGTAAATGATTTGTCTCAACCCTCTAACATTTCTGCACACCTGGTCTGTTAAAGGAAATGGAAAAAGAAGAGACTTACTGGTCAGATGAACTGGTGAAAATACAGGAAAAAAGCCTGAAAAGAAAAACAAATGCAACCCCCACATATACAAAATGGTAAACTGCAATAAAGTAAATTTTTTGTTTTGGGGTTTAATATAACTTTAACCCCAATGTCAGTGTGTGAGGTCGGGCCTTTGAAAGAGTAGCTGTCAAACTTGAGTTGACTTTTGAGTCCCTGACTCAGGATATACTGCCAGACACAAACTAAGTAACTTAACATAGGAAGGCAAATATTAACCTTTCATAAGTAACCCTGCACAATGAATATAAGACAATATTTAGATTTCAGTATAATTCCAATTGTGATTGATTCTCTGAACACATTTGAAGGTGATATATGCACCCTCCAATGTGGTACATTTGTGCTTTTAAAAGAAATAAATCCTAGCAGTGACATATTCCATATAAAGCCTTTTACTGGTTACTGAATAAAAAGTGTACAGCGCAGATAACACTAGTCCGAGTCGCCAATGACTTGTCTAGATTGACAAACGTAGCTTGCTTTCAGGGACATGTGGCATATTTTTTTAGATCAGTCTGCGATGTTGCAGAGACGTTTGAAGGTAACAAAATGATCATTTGTATGTATGTAGTTAATTTTGGTAATGATATTACTTAAAATATCAATTCCTTTTTATTCTATAAGCCATATTTTATATTCTTCTCACATTTATATGGTGACCAAGTCCAGTAAAAGTAATGGTGGTTGGAACATTATGACACTGGCAGGGGAGCTTGAGCAGTTGGAGCTACGTTCATTTGTTTATTTTTTTAAGATGTTTAAACCCTGTGAATAAAATTTTACCATTGTTAGCACCCTTGGCAGTATTACGTATAGCCTCATACAGTTACCAGAACATAATATATTTTGTAACACTGGTTTTAGTAGGTTAGACTGTCAGATACATTCTCCAGCAGGGACACTTTCGTAATATTGCCTGCAGCCTTGAAACAACCTATTCCATGTTTTAGCATGAGATGTAACAAAATAAGTCAGTCATGACTAGAGATGAGCGAATTATTCAAAAATTCGATTCGGCTGATTCGCCGAATTTGCGGGAGAAATTCGATTCGATGCAAATTTATTCGCCGCGAATTTAACTTATTTAAAGGGTTTCTAGGCTTCAGAGAGCCTTTATATCAGTGCAAAACACTGTACCTTTAATTTAAATGCCCTTGGAGTCTGCTGGGGAAGAGAAATAATACTGTCAGTCAGTATGACATGCAGATGAGTGCCGTCGATCTTAGAATCACCGCACACTTCACTCATTTGGGCAGTCACGGGGCACGACAAAGAAGAAGAAGAAGAAGAATGAAAAGAAGAAGAATGAAAAGAAGAAGAAGAAGAATGAAAAGAAGAAGAAGAAGAATGAAAAGAAGAATGAAAAGAAGAAGAAGAAGAATGAAAAGAAGAATGAAAAGAAGAAGAAGAATGAAAAGAAGAAGAAGAAGAATGAAAAGAAGAATGAAAAGAAGAAGAAGAATGAAAAGAAGAAGAAGAATGAAAAGAAGAAGAAGAAGAATGAAAAGAAGAAGAAGAAGAAGAATGAAAAGAAGAATGAGAAGAATGAAAAGAAGAATGAAAAGAAGAAGAAGAATGAAAAGAAGAATGAAAAGAAGAATGAAAAGAAGAAGAAGAAGAATGAAAAGAAGAATGAAAAGAAGAAGAATGAAAAGAAGAAAAAGAAGAATGAAAAGAAGAAGAAGAATGAAAAGAAGAAGAATGAAAAGAAGAATGAAAAGAAGAAGAATGAAAAGAAGAATGAAAAGAAGAAGAATGAAAAGAAGAAGAAGAAGAATGAAAAGAAGAATGAGAAGAATGAAAAGAAGAAGAAGAAGAAGAATGAAAAGAAGAAGAAGAAGAATGAAAAGAAGAAGAAGAAGAATGAAAAGAAGAATGAAAAGAAGAAGAAGAATGAAAAGAAGAAGAAGAATGAAAAGAAGAAGAAGAAGAATGAAAAGAAGAAGAATGAAAAGAAGAAGAAGAAGAATGAAAAGAAGAAGAAGAAGAATGAAAAGAAGAAGAAGAATGAAAAGAAGAATGAAAAGAAGAAGAAGAAGAATGAAAAGAAGAAGAAGAATGAAAAGGAGAAGAAGAAGAAAAAGAAGAATGAAAAGAAGAAGAAGAATGAAAAGAAGAATGAAAAGAAGAAGAAGAAGAATGAAAAGAAGAAGAAGAATGAAAAGAAGAAGAAGAATGAAAAGAAGAAGAAGAAGAATGAAAAGAAGAAGAAGAATGAAAAGAAGAAGAAGAAGAATGAAAAGAAGAAGAAAAAGAAGAATGAAAAGAAGAAGAAGAAGAATGAAAAGAAGAATGAAAAGAAGAAGAAGAAGAATGAAAAGAAGAAGAAGAAGAATGAAAAGAAGAAGAAGAATGAAAAGAAGAAGAAGAAGAATGAAAAGAAGAAGAAGAAGTATGAAAAGAAGAAGAATGAAAAGAAGAATGAAAAGAAGAAGAAGAAGAAGAATGAAAAGAAGAAGAAGAAGAATGAAAAGAAGATGAAGAAGAATGAAAAGAAGAATGAAAAGAAGAAGAACAATGAAAAGAAGAATGAAAAGAAGAAGAAGAAGGATGAAAAGAAGAAGAAGAAGAATGAAGAGAAGAATGAAAAGAAGAATGAAAAGAAGAAGAAGAAGAATGAAAAGAAGAAGAAGAAGAATGAAAAGAAGAAGAAGGAGAATGAAAAGAAGAAAAAGGAGAATGAAAAGAAGAAGAAGAATGAAAAGAAGAAGAATGAGAAGAAGAATGAAAAGAAGAATGAAAAGAAGAATGAGAAGAATGAAAAGAAGAAGAAGAATGAAAAGAAGAAGAAGAAGTATGAAAAGAAGAAGAAGAAGAATGAAAAGAAGAAGAATGAAAAGAAGAAGAATGAAAAGAATGAAAAGAAGAAGAAGAAGAAGAATGAAAAGAAGAAGAAGAAGAATGAAAAGAAGAAGAAGAATGAAAAGAAGAAGAAGAAGAATGAAAAGAAGAATGAAAAGAAGAAGAAGAATGAAAAGAAGAATGAAAAGAAGAAGAAGAAGAATGAAAAGAAGAATGAAAAGAAGAAGAAGGAGAATGAAAAGAAGAAGAAGAAGAAGAAGAATGAAAAGAAGAATGAAAAGAAGAAGAAGAAGAAGAATGAAAAGAAGAAGAAGAAGAATGAAAAGAAGAAGAAGAATGAAAAGAAGAAGCAGAAGAATGAAAAGAAGAATGAAAAGAAGAAGAAGAATGAAAAGAAGAAGAAGAAGAATGAAAAGAAGAAGAAGAAGAATGAAAAGAAGAATTAAAAGAAGAATGAGAAGAATGAAAAGAAGAATGAAAAGAAGAAGAAGAATGAAAAGAAGAAGAATGAAGAGAAGAAGAAGAAGAATGAAAAGAAGAAGAAGGAGAATGAAAAGAAGAAGAAGAATGAAAAGAAGAATGAAAAGAAGAAGAAGAATGAAAAGAAGTAGAATGAAAAGAAGAAGAAGAAGAATGAAAAGAAGAAGAAGAATGAAAAGAAGAAGAATGAAAAGAAGAAGCAGAAGAATGAAAAGAATGAAAAGAAGAAGAAGAATGAAAAGAAGAAGAAGAATGAAAAGAAGTAGAATGAAAAGAAGAAGAAGAAGAATGAAAAGAAGAAGAAGAATGAAAAGAAGAAGAATGAAAAGAAGAAGCAGAAGAATGAAAAGAATGAAAAGAAGAAGAAGAATGAAAAGAAGAAGAAGAAGAATGAAAAGAAGAATGAAAAGAAGAAGAAGAATGAAAAGAAGAAGAAGAATGAAAAGAAGAAGAATTCCAGTACAGCAAAAAGTGTATCTGCAGAGAGCTCCGCTATTTCTGACAGTTCTCTGACAGTTCTGACAGTTCATTTACAGCGGTTGAAACATTGTATCTATTTATTTCCGAATAAAAACATCTGTATCCTAAATGGAAACAAATAGATACAATGTTTCAACCACTGTAAATGAACTGTCAGAACTGTCAGAGAACTGTCAGAAATAGCGGAGCTCTCTGCAGTGACACTTTTGCCGGCTGATCGGGGAAAATTCGATTCGTGCATCCGAAGTTTGCTAAAATTCGGATTCGATGCGAATCAAATTTTTCCTAATATTCGAAACGAATTCCACTTCGCCAAGTTCGATTCGCTCATCTCTAGTCATGACCAACAATACTGATTTAATTCTGCTGTGACAATTTGGTCTTGTTCACACTGTTGGGTGGTAGTTTAACAACACAGAAGTGATTCAGTTGGGCCTGACCACATACAGGAAATGTGGGTCTTATCTATAGCAGCCTTTGTTAATCAGGGTTCTTTGGAGCCCTAGGTTTCCTCCAGAGTTTAATAGGGGTTCATTGAGAAATGAGCAGTGTCTTCTCTAAAATCAGTAACCACTGACACCAATGATTATTTTAGGCATCTGTGTGGAGGAAATTCTTCCCATTGACCACCAATGTAAGTAGCATTCCTTACAGTGACCACAAGTGCAGTGGGACTCTTCTCCCACAGACTGCTAGTTTAAGGGGGTCCCTCTTTTATTGATCACTAAGGTAAGGCGGTCTTTCTTCCACTGATCACCAATATAAAGGTGGCCTCCTGCACTGACCACCAAAGTAAAAGTTCATAGGTACACAGACCACACATGGAACACTACAATTTTCTTTTTAAGCCATTATTATCATCTGTTTAATTTCATAATTATTACTGAAAATAATTTTGTTATACAGCAGCCCCAGATGTCAAATACTTAAAGTGGTAGTAAGCTCGCAATCCATAATTTTGTTCCGTGTGGTTTACCTTATTGGCCTATGTCCTTTACACCTCCCTCACTGGAGCTCGTTAGTAGATGTAGCTGGATGTCTTACTTAGTGACATCACCAGCACATGTTCAATTAGTCCGTCATTCACGCCATGATTTATGTGCTGTCAGTTAAGTCAGCTTCCTGCCGTTCCTTTTTCATGAGCACTCACAGCATTGCAGTGCAATATCATGAGAGTGCTGATTCTCGGCTGAGTTCCTAAAACACCCCATGTGACTAGCCACATCACAGGGGGGTGTTACTAAGGTCATCATCATAGAGATAGGGTGTGGAATCACTTTGGGTGGCGGGTTCATGGAACCCAGCTTACTTTGCAGAGGTTGGGAGACCCCTGTCTCAGCTCCCCATGTCCCTCTTATGTGCAAGTCACCCTGTGTCTCTTAGGAGCACAGGGTGACTAATGGACGCTGAGAATGTGGTTGGAACTACTTCAGATGGGACAGTAATATTTATCAGCCATATGAAGATAATTTCTGGTTGTTGATTCTGAACTAGACGCGTGCATTGAAAGAGCTGATCAAGCTGGCCTCCCCTCTACTCCATTGTAGGAGCTGGCCCTTCTGCTCTGTAGTGAGATCCTAATTCATCAAACCATTGTCTAGGTGTGAATTCCCATTCACCTTTTGTTTAGATCACTCAGCCTGCTAACCTAATTAACTTACTGTTTAGAGTGTTAAGTCTATTTCTGTATATAGCTGCATTTGCATATGATCATGTGATCAGTCTCAGTGTGTATTGTATAAAAAGCCCCTTTGAGTTTAAAATAAAAAGTTCCATGTTCAGACAGACTGGTGTTGTCTAGTCTTGTATGGTTGCTGTGGTGTCTGTTGTTGGTGTTCGGACTGGGAAGCGGTATTCTAACGAAAGTACTCAAGCACAGTTTGGGTCGGTTCTGTTACAGAGGGCGGAAGCAATAGCAGGCTGGATGCTGAAGAGGAGACCCAATATGGCATTGGCTTCTCCCAGTATACAAAGAAAATACAGTAAGCTAAAAACATAGTAATAGATTTTTCAGGCAATAATATATCAATTGGCATAGTGATGACTTAACGCACTGCCCTGGTATTTATTTAGATTATAGGCGGCTGAGTTTACTAACGCTTTAAGTTTCCAAAACTTCTTGTTCTTGTATTTATTCTTGTATCTCAATTTTCTGTTCACACTAATGTACCCAGAGCTGTAGATATAGTAATTATTGTCATCATTTAATGATCAAAAGAGTGCAATAAGCAGTTTGAGAAGTTTTAAAGAAAGGTGCAGTAAACACTTTGTTCTGCTGAATGTAAAACATTTTGGCATCTTGACAGGTCCATAGACAATAAAGATTTGCAAATGAACAAACATAAATGACAGTAATGCATCCATTATTATTAAAATCATGACACAAAATGGGTAAAGAGGTTACCTGTATTATCTACATGTTTAAAAATGGAAGGAATTAGAGTACTATTCTATCGTACATTAGGCCTTAGAATACATGTTTGCTGTATTCATTGGATAATGTATTAATGCAAATAGGGGTAAGTATTTGCATAGTATTCTGCACCCAAGAAAACTTGGCTTCAGTACTTGGGAGGAAAATCAACATTTGAATGGAGGACCAGCATTAATGTGTTCAGCTTAGCTGTACTCTCTGGATTCCCCGCCTTAGCCGGCATCTAAATACTATGATTGATTGAGATCACACATTTCTAAATTGGCTGTGAAAGTGCAGCCTAGGCGCTATCGTAAAAGGAAACAACTATTTAGGTACATGGGACAGCAAAGAAGGTGTAGCAAAGATGCATGTTCTACGTAGTTGCTATAGTACACATTTCAGATGTGCAGCTATGCCTGTCCACATAAGCCAGGGCGCTTTTTAAAACTTTGTGCCAAAATGTTTATTTTCATATGGCGATCACCCTATCATATTCTGTGTGCTGTAAAGTAGATGTAATCCCAATCAGTAAAATGTCATAAAATCTTGACATGCAAGTCTTAAAAAGTCATTTTCAAGCCTTGTAAGTCTGCATCATCCACTTAAATATTTGGTCTTCCTCGCTCCAGGGAGCAGTGGGAGGTGACGGTGGTAGAGGTTTGTTTGAAGTTTCTTACTTGTCTATTTTTCGTCTGCTTTTGTTTTTATTTTAATTCTTTGTTATTTATTGGGTTTGCAAAAACGTCTCCATAAAAATACTACCCGATTTAAAAAAAATACTTAGTGATCCTGCCATTGAGGGCCTTGCTCAAGCATTTCCTGCTGCTGGGTAACAATGTTCTCCCAGTTGTGCCTCTGTGTTGTCATCTTGTTACAAGTGCTTCCACTGGGACATTTAAGCAGATATGCTAACTTGGTGATCCTGCCATGAAGGTCCTTGTTCAGACCCTTCCTGGTATGAGGTAGCAATGCTCTGTCCCTGTCTCCATCTTGTCACATACGTAGTAACATGTTACATGTTACAGCCCTGAATAGGGCTGTAACATGTTACTAAAAGAGAACTTATTCTTGAAGACTTTCTGCACCATAACTGAATTAATTTTAAGGAGAAGTATGGGCTTTAACAAAAAAACAAACAAATATATATACTTACCTCCATGCTGAAGCATCTGTGTGATGCTGCAGCTTTCCCACATTCTTCTCAAAGACAGAGAATGAAGCAGTCACATGACCGCTGATAGCTCAGCTCTCAGCCTTCTCTGAGCGGACAGCAGTGACTATCAGTCGCTACTCTCCACTCCTCCCCTCCCGTGCTCACTGATGCGCTGGGCTGGGGAGGGGGTGGGCATGACGGATGCAGCTATCAGCCACGCACTGAAAGGCGGAACAAGCTGTCAATCAAGCAAAACATTGTTATATTAATGGGATCTGTGACGGAAGTGTAGGCAGGACAGAACACACAAAGAAGATGGTAAACACACAAAGCTTTATTGAACTATGGAAGGCACTCAATCAGGGCAGGAAGGCAGCGTCCAGGTACCCAAAAAGGGGAAGAGAGGGGGAGGAGCCGAAAATAATTGTAATCCGGCCCATGATAGGGCGCTTCGGGTAGCGATGGCCCAAGCACTCAGGGGGGCAGTCCAGGTAGCTATAATCCGGGCACGCAATGGGGCAGTTCAGGTAAGGGTAATCCGAGCACACAGTAAGGACACTTCAGACAAGGGTTATCTGGGCATACAATAGGGGCAGTCCAGGGCACTCCACAACATGCAGCTTCAAGGGACACTCACGGTAGGCGGCTTGCAGACACTCAGCAGCAGGCGGCTTCTAGGGACACTCACGGTAAGTGGCTTGCAGACACTCAGCAACAGGCGGCTTCTAGGGACACTCACGGTAGCAAGCTCACAGGGACTCAGCGGGGCCCTGGCTGTGGGGTCTGACCTCAGCACAGCCCTCACACAGCTCTCTAGGGACAAAAGCAGGCTCACAGGGACTCAGCGGGATATTGGCTGTGGGGTCTGACCTCAGCACAGCCCCCACTCAGCTCTCTAGGGACAACAGCAGGCTCAACGACAGTCCAGGCAGGGAAGAGTAAGGGGGGGGGGGAGTCCACAGACAGTCCAGGCAGGGGTGATATGGGCACACACTAAGGCAGTCCGGGCAAGGGCAATAGGGCGCACAATAGGGACAGTTCCACACTCCGCTGCATGCGGCTTGTATGGGCACTAACAGCAGGTAGTTTCCAGGGGCAACCAGCAGACAATGCGCAGGAACATTCACGGTTTCAGGGACAGCAGCAGTCAGTAGACAGGGACCCTCACAGCGGTCAGCTTTCCAGGGACAGCAGCGGTTAGCGGACAGGGACCCTCACAGCAGACAGCTTTCCAGGGACAGCAGCGGTCAGCGGACAGGGACCCTCACAGTGGTCAGCTTTCCAGGGACTGCAGCGGTCAGCGGACAGGGACCCTCACAGCAGTCAGCTTTCCAGGGACAGCAGCGATCAGCAGACAGGGACCCTCACAGCGGTCAGCTTTCCAGGGACAGCAGCGATCAGCAGACAGGGACCCTCACAGTGATCAGCTTTCCAGGGACTGCAGCAGTCAGCAGACAGGGACCCTCAAAACGGTCAGCTTTCCAGGGACAGCAGTGATCAGCAGCAGGGACCTTCTGTCAGGGCTCCAGGTATGACCAGAGGTGTGTGGACTGACACAGGGAAACGCAGGCTTCAGGAGTGATGTATAAGAATATAATTTATTAGAAACTACACAAGTATACAACGCACAGTACAAACAAAACCAAACCTCCAACTAATGTCAGTATGTTCAGGAACACAGACAGGCATAGTCAGGCTGGAGAGGTAGAGTGGTCGGGCAGGCCGGGTCAGGAACAATCGGGCAGACAAGGTACAAACGGAGCAGGGGAAACAGGCTGGCAGGCAGATGACAGGACCAGGTACAGGGGATCATGGGAAACAAACACCAAGGCACTGACTGAAGGTCTGGCCATTGCTTAAATACACCTCCTGCAATCAGCCTCAGGTGATGGCTTGATTGCAGGAGTGAGATTCTGGCTGCTGAGAGCACCCGCTGGCCAGCACTGGTACTGCAGACCACAAGGCAGGTGAGCCCCAGCACCACCTGTGCTGAGCCCATTCCTGACACCCTCAGAGTAGTCAGATTTCCAGGAACAGCAGCGATCAGCAGACAGGGACCCTCACAGCAGTCAGCTTTCCAGGGACAGCAGTGGTCAGCGGACAGGGACCCTCACAGCGGTCGGCTTTCCAGGGACAACAGCGATCAACAGACAGGGACCCTCACAGCGGTCAGCTTTCCAGGGACAGCAGCGGTCAGCGGACAGGGACCCTCACAGCAGTCAGCTTTCCAGGGACAACCAGCAGGCCTACATGGACTCAGCAGGGGTCCTGGCTGTAAGGTCTGGCCTCAGCTCAGACCCCACATAGCGCTTCTCTCAAGAGCAGGGGACCAACAGGGCGGTCAGCTTACCAGGGACACAGCAGGCTCGCAGGGACTCGGCAGGGTCTCGGCTGTGGGGTCTGACCTCAGCTCAGACCCCGCACAGCACCCTGTTCCGAGAGGGGAACGAGCACACACACCCACCTGGGTCCTGCGCCGACCTTCTTAAGCCGGTGCAGGACACTTACCGGTTGCCCCGGCAACAGCTGGCCCAGCGTCAGGTTGCCGGGGCAATGAGGCGCACCCCCTGACTCTGGCCGTGCTTTCGGGAGCGTGACCTTTGTCTCCAGCGGGGAAAGGAAAAATGTCACCAGCACACCAAGGATTACCAGTATGCTTCTTACAGCAAGGCAACGTTTCAAGAGTCTCGCAGGACCCCTTCATCAGGCATGTGACTTTGTCTCCGGCGGGTGCAGAGCGCGGCAAGCCTCGTGCCCGCAATGCGCCCGCTGTGGGGCGCGCGGAGACAGGTCACTTCAAAGGCTGCGACAGGATGAGAAGAGGGTGAGGGGACACGGGAGACACAGGCACCGGGGGGGAAGGGGGGGTGGCAGAAGAGGAGCAGGCACTCCGTGACAGGATCCTTCTAGAGCCTGGAGCTGATAGTTGACTCTGGGTCACAGGACAGAAGTAACTTTACTCGTGTAACCCACAAGAAAAGTATGGCCAAAAGAGAATATACTGTAAATTTATTGTGCTTTTATGCAATACATGAATTGTTGACAATTGTCCTACCACCAAAACATGCTTTGTGTTACTGTTGTATTATTTGAATACATTTGGAAATTACAATATAGCGCAGAAGTTCCTTTTTGAGTGATTTGTAACTTTACATCCAGATTGAATTTACTGTATACCTACCTGACAGATGTCATCATTTGTAGCTACAGTATACTATTCCTCCACCCTAATGTGATGCAATGCCATTATACATGTCTCAGGGAGATTGACAGCAGAGATTTGAGAGGAGATAACAAGATTATTGAAAGGATAAATGGATCAATAGAGGTTTACATAATGATGAGCTCAGCAATGCAACACACTAATGCTTTGACAGCAACAAAATTAAGTTCTATGACCATATCATAATACCACAATCCCATAAGACTGCCTTTCAGCACTTAAAAAATAATATATACAGTCATGGCCGAAATTGTTGGCACCCTTGATATTTTTCCTGAAAATCAAGTATTTCACACAAAAAAGGTATTGCATTAACACATGTTTTGCTATACACATGTTTATTCCCTTTGTATGTATTGGAACAAATATAAAACAGAGGCAGAAAAGCAAATATGACATAATGTCACACAAAACCCCAAAAATGGGCTGGACAAAAGTATTGGCACCCTTAACTTAATATTTGGTTGCACACCCTTTGGAAAACATAACTGAAATCAGTCGCTTCCTATAACCATCAATAAGCTTCTGACACCTCTCACCCGGAATTTTGGACCACTCTTCCTTTGCAAACAGCTCCAGGTCTCTCTTATTGGAAGGACACCTTTTCCCAACAGCAATTTTAAGATCTCTCCACAGGTGTTCAATGGGATTTAGATCTGGGCTCATTGCTGGCCACTTCAGAACTCTCCAGCGCTTCTTTGCCATCCATTTCTGAGTGCTTTTTGACGTATGTTTGGGGTCATTGTCCTGCTGGAAGACCCAGGATCTTGGACGCAAACCCAGCTTTCTGACACTGGGCCCTACAGTGCGACCCAAAATCCTTTGGTAATCCTCAGATTTCATGATGCCTTGCACACAGTCAAGGCACCCAGTGCCAGAGGCAGCAAAACAACCCCAAAACATCATTGAACCTCCACCATATTTTACCGTAGGTACTGTGTTTTGTTCTTTGTAGGCCTCATTCCGTTTTCGGTAAACAGTAGAATGATGTGCTTTACCGAAAAGCTCTATCTTGGTCTCATCTGTCCACAAGACGTTTTCCCAGAAGGCTTTTGGCTTACTCAAGTACATTTTGGCAAACTGTAGTCTTGCTTTTTTATGTCTCTGTGTCAGCAGTGGGGTCCTCCTGGGTCTCCTGCCATAGCGTTTCATTTCATTTAAATGTCGACGGATAGTTCGCGCTGACACTGATGCTCCCTGAGCCTGCAGGACAGCTTGAATGTCTTTGGAACATGTTTGGGGCTGCTTATCCACCATCCGGACTATTCTGCGTTGCAATCTTTCATCAATTTTCCTCATCCGTCCACGACCAGGGAGATTAGCTACAGTGCCATGGGTTGCAAACTTCTTGATAATGTTGCGCACTGTGGACAAAGGCAAATCTAGTTCTCTGGAGATGGACTTGTAACCTTGAGATTGTTGATATTTTGCCACAATTTTGGTTCTCAGGTCCTCAGACAGTTCTCGTCTCCTCTTTCTGTTGTCCATGCTTAGTGTGGCACAGACAGACACACAATGCAAAGGTTAAGTGAACGTCTCTCCTTTTTATCTGCTTTCAGGTGTGATTTCTATATTGCCCACACCTGTTACTTGCCCCAGGTGAGTTTACAGGAGCATCACATGCTTGTAACATTCTTATTTATCCGCAGTTGTGAAAGGGTGCCAATACTTTTGTCCAGCCCATTTTTGGAGGTTTGTGTGACATTATGTCGAATTTGCTTTCTTTCCTCCCTTTTTTTGTTTTGTCCCAATACACACAAAGGGAATAAACATGTGTATAGCAAAACATGTGTTAATGCAATACGTTTCGTGAGAAATACATGATTTCCTGGAGAAATATCAAGGGTGCCAACAATTTCGGCCATGACTGTATATATATATATATATATATATATATATATATATATATATATATATATATATATATCTACACTATATTGCCAAAAGTATTGGGACACCCCTCCAAATCATTGGATTCAGGTGTTCCAATCACCTCCATGGCCACAGGTGTATAAAATCAAGCACCTAGGCATATAGACTGCTTCTACAAACATTTGTGAAAGAATGGGTCGCTCTCAGGCGCTCAATGAAATTAGACCTTGTACTGTGATAGGCTGCCACCTGTGCAATAAGTCCATCTGTGAAATTTCCTTGCTACTAAATATTCCACGGTTTTAGTGGTTTTGTAACAAAGTGGAAGCAACTGGGAACAACAGAAACTCAGCCATGAAGTGGTAGGCCACGTAAAATGACAGAGCGGGGTCAGTGCATGCTGAGGCGCACAGTGCGCAGAAGTCGCCAACTGTCTGTAGAGTCAATAGCTAAATACCTCCAAATTTCGTGTGGCCTTCAGATTAGCACAACAACAGTGAGAGAGCTTCATGAAATGGGTTTCCATGGCTGAGCAGCTTCATCCAAGCCTTGCTTGGCCAAGCAGCTTCATCCAAGCTGCATCCAAGTGCAATGCAAAGCATCGGATGCAGTGGTGTAAAGCACGCCACCACGGCACTGTACAACAAAGGAGACTTGTTCTCTGGAGTGACAAGCTTCTCTATCTGGCAATCCGATGGACGTGTCTGAGTTTGGCGGTTGCCAGGAGAGCAGTATTTGCCTGTCTGCACAGTGCCAAGTGTAAAGTTTGGTGGAGGGGTGATTAAGGTGTTGGTTGTTTTTTAGGGGTTGAGCTTGACCCCTTAGTTCCAGTGAATGGAACTCTTAAGGTGTCAGCATACCAAGACATTTTGGACAATTTCATGCTCCCAACTTTGTGGGAACAGTTTGGGGATTGCCCCTTCCTGTTCCAACATGACTACACACCAGTGCACAAAGCAAGGTCCATAAAGACATGGATGAGTGAGTTTGTGGTGGAGGAACATGACTGGCCTGCACAGTCCTAACCTCAACCTGATAGAACACCTTTGGGATGAATTAGAGCAGAGACTGCGAGCCAGGCCTTCTCATCCAACATCAGTGCCTGACCTCACAAATGCGCTTCTGGAAGAATGGTCAAACATTCCCATAGACACACTCCTAAACCTTGTGGACAGCCTTCCCAGAAGAGTTGAAGCTGTTATAGCTGCAAAGAGTGGGCTAACTCGATATTGAACCCTACAGACTAAGACTGGGATGCCATTAAAGTTCATTTGTGTGTGAAGGCAGGTGTCCCATTACTTTTGGCAATATAGTGTGTATATATATATGTAAAATAGAATGGTATTTATTAAATTACTTTTATTTACAACGTGGGTAAAAGAATGATAATGCGGCTGTGGCCAAAGTTGTAGACATTTATTTTTAAACCTTTCAGTAGTACTCCTATTTCGTTATGAATGAGATAGGAAATTTCACTGCACATTAAATAAAGGTAACAGCAGTAAAAAGGTATTAGGTTTGGCTTAGCATGTAAAACCTAACAGCCTGCAACTCCACTGAAAGTGCTAAGTGAAAATTTCTATACCCTGCATTTAAAGGTAATTCCTTATAGAATAATGTCATGTATGTGACCCACCTATGCAGAAAGATGACTCTCACCTGCACTTTCCTGTTTTTTCTCATGTGGCTAAACAAAGTATTGGTGCTCTTAAAAGGTAACTCCACTTTCATGGGACCAAAAATGTAACATAAAATTACTATTCAAGCCATATTGTAATTGTATGTTACTAAAAATTACCTTTCCTTTTTAATCTGCAGTGCTGTTACTTTCTGTAAAATC